>NC_056733.1:645266557-645459057 GCF_019279795.1 Protopterus annectens
ACACACACACACATGCACACACACACACACACACACCTTTTTTAAGAGCCTCATTTAGTGAGTAGAAAGGAAATGGCAGCTGTAGTAAAAGATTTTGATCACAGAGCATGGATGTTGTGTTATAGTAGGTGCACTTCTTTTTTAAAAGACTCTCATTGTATATTAATTTACCCCTTTGAAATAATATGCAGTAGGATTTGCTGATTCTCCAAATTCATTTCCTAAACCTCCTTAAGTTACTGGCTGTTTTCATAACATGACTGGAAAAGAAGACCAAGAAGCCATGGAATATTAAGAGTATAACTTACATTATAGGGAGTAAAAAGTTTTCCTTTTTTTTGTATTTCATTGTTCATTTGGACTCGATGACTTTTTGGATGTTAAATGTGAATAAGGGTGAGCAGTAAGATAAACAGATTTAGAGATTTAGTGTTCCTGCTGCCCTTTAGAGTGAAGTCATTTATTATTTATGTCCTCCGCAGCAGTGCATCAGAAGAATCACAGGTATCATTTTCCATTGTTTGCTACAGCTTTGAAAAAGCTGACAGATACTTATTTAAAGAAAGGCTAAATCGTCTGTGGTTTTTTTTTTCAGAGAGAAGCATAACAGGTCTTTGTATAACAGAATCCCAAGTGGCAGAATGCAAATCACTAACAGGTAGATATGCTATGCCATATTGGAATCTGACCTGCTTGACAAAAATCTCAGTTATTATTCACTGAGACATTCCAGGTGGTAGAGTTCACTGTCATTGGAAGCTGGGGGAGAAATAGCCATACAAATTGGCAAGTCAACATAGTGTAATGCAAAATATATAATTAAACATCAACTAGAAGCAAATTAGAGATGCACCTGCATTCTACATTTGTTAAAAGAACAATAAGTTGCATACGGTTATAAAAGAGATTAGAACACATATAATAAACTGTATACAGTTATAAAACAAAATAGAACACATATAATACAGCAAAAGGAAAACATTCATAACTAGGTTAATTATCATAAGACAGACAAAAATTACACAGTTACAAAACATTAAATGATAACTAAAAAACAAAACAAACTCTCTCTCTCTCTCTCTCTCTATATATATATAAATATATATATATATATATATATATATATATATATATAAGTAGAGAGAGAGAGATTACTAATTTACACTGTAAGGATACATCAGATAAGGAAATGAAAAGAAACAGAAGTAAAAAAAAGAAATATAGTGTGGTGATAATACATATGGGCATTTTTTAGTGGGAGGAGGACACATCCTTTTGTTTTTTTTCCTGCAGTTGAGGTGCTGTTTTCATTGTTAGTGAGTACAGTCCTGTCATTTCACAGATTATTGCGTAACCTTTTTTGAGAGGCACAATCTCTCTATCATACAGTACATAAAACATAGCGGGGATGATTGATAAGATGCTATAGTGCCATCAAACATGGCTAGCTGTGCCCAGTCTTGTACTGTGCAAGTACCATGATGTTGTATGACATCACACATAGCCACCATGGCAAAATCGTCATGGCTGATCTTGCCAGATATGATGTCACTCCATCTCTCATGTCATAACATTAATGCTGCACACAACCCCAAGCACAGTATTATTCATTAATTAGTAGGAAGAAATCACTCCATTAACAAAGTAGTGGTAAATATGAAGAAACATGCAAAACAACAGAGTTTCTGTATTATTTCTCAGCAGTATCAGAGTTTTTCTGTTTCTTTCTACTGGAAGAATAAACAAAGATCATGAAGCAGGAGGCTGTAGATAATTTTGTAATTGTTACCCAACACAAGGAATTTCAGTAACAAGGAGTAAACTGTTTATGCTAAGTAAATGAGATCAAATATCACTGTGAAACATGAATACAGCTTTGCTTCACATAGGTTTTACATTCTTTCAGCCTTAGGCACCTTTATTTTATTTTTTCATTCATTTATTAATAGGGGGATTCCATATGAGTGCTGTTGTGAGCCACAGACGTAGTTTCTTTCAGACGTAACCCAAATCACCCACTATGAAAATGGACATATGATTAAAAATGCAAATCAAGATGGAGACTTAGTGTATCGAACCTCAGACTACAGGATGTAGCTTCTTTGCGTTCAAAGCCTTAATCCTCTGTGCTATAATGCCATATTCATTTGCTTATGTTGAAAATTTCTGCATCTTTCGTAGCTCTTACTATATAAATTTAGTGCATTTTATTAATTTTGTTCTACATTAACAGCATATATTGCTAGGAGAAAGTCTGCAGCTTTCTTTAAACATTCTGAAATTCTTCTCTAGCAGTTCTTTTAAGAGTTGTTAGCATGAAGGAATAAGAACAGAAAATTTGCCTTCAGTGTTGGTGAGAAAGGTTTGGCTTGCTGCCCAGGATCTAGAGATCTGTGAAAGGGCAGTAGACTGAACAGTTGTGATCCCTGTATCTGCCTGTTACAGAGAAGGAGAGCTCCATACCTCTCAACTGTATAGATTTTTACAGTATGTAAAGATTTTGGCCTCATATTTTTGGTCCATTTTTCATAAAATTGTGGTTTTCTGGCAAATTAGTGGTAAATCATTAAAGATTGAAGTTTGAAAATAATGACAAACATTTGAGCTTCAGACCGCATATCCTTCAGAAAAGTCATGCTAATACAAAGCCTGTTATTCTATTAACTTTCTAAGTTTGTAAGAGCAACATTTAAAAATTGTCCCTATTTGTAGGCTTTTGTCTCACCTTTATTTATGGCTTTGTCCAGATTTCTTGCTCTAAGAGGTTGAGAGGTATGGAGAGCCCTTCTCTGTGATATTTGTGATCTTGCTCTTACTAGCAGTTTGGCTGTCAGAAGGCTGACATCCATGAGTGGTTGAATGTGAGTTCTCTCTTTCTGATAGAAGAAGAAGGTGGGGAGGAGAATCCCTCACCAGATGGTTGTCCCCGAGCCAAAGCCAGTATGGCAGTGGTTTGGAGGTACACTGCTGCATGCACTCAGGTTGTTGTGTGTGTGTGTGTGTGTGTGTGTGTGTGTGTGTGTGTGTGTGTGTGTGTGTGTGTGTGTGTGTGTGTGCGTGTGTGTGTCTGTACATGCAAGGAGTACAGCAGGCTGGATAAAGTGCACTGCACCCACTGTCTAGAGGAAGGGAGTAAGTCTGTAGAAAAGAATCCAGGCATTGCTGTAATATAAAACAGTAGGGAATGAGACAAAACAAGTCTGCGTCCAGCTGTCAGGAAAGCAGCATTAGAGACCCCACTGGAGGTGGGGGTTGCTTGGCAGTCTGCACCAGAACTACACGGTGAGTCAGCAAAGGAAATAATAGTAGATACATGCACATGTATGCCCACTGATGGTTACACCACCTTCACATACATGCTCTATGAAAGAAGGTGCAGACATGAAAAAGCCACTGATGTCCATGTTGTGACAGCTGATAACACTCCATTACAGATAAATGGTTCATAAGGACTCACAGATCTATCTGATGAGCGATCACATCAGGTCAGGCATGTATATCACTAGGCTGGAAATAGATAGAACCATTGGAGAAAGATCAGACTACAAGAAAAACTACCCCTGCTCCTGACAGCCATTATCTGTCCTGCAACTAGAATAGCTGTGAGAGAAAAAATGACACCTCTTTTTATCCTCCATTAGGAAAAGATGGTGAGAAAGTGTGAGAGAGTGAGAGGGAGAGACAGAGAGAGAGAGAGAGAAGGAGAGAGACAAAAAGAGATAGCTAGAATAGGTTCATTAACACTCAGGGTCACAGGATTGTGCTAAGCATAGACATACATCTGGAAAGCAATTGAGGAGTTCAGCAAATTACTTATGTCCCAATAAGAGTAGATTAGTTTCCTCTGGACATAAGATGCCAGACACAAATTTGTGATTACCCACCTAACTGATGAGGCTAGCTTTTTTTTTAGGATATGCTCCTAGGAAGGGACAGCATACCCATTTGCCATCAAGGCATTCTAAGTTTAATGGCTTTACTTTGATTTTGCTTTGTTGTGCTTTGTTGAAACTTCAGAAAGCTGGCAGTGTACTCCAGGGGTTGTTAGACTTTTCAAATGTAAGTTAGGGAAGTGTGGGATGAAGTCCCTCACATTGGAGGTACTGGGGGCTTGCCCCTTGAAAAAATTATTCAGTTTTATTTATTTAGTTAGGTAGGTAGGTAGTTAGTTAGTTAAACTTCTTCATATTGAAACATTGCTGAAAGGTGACTCACTATTGGATAAATTGAACACAGGGAAAACATCAGGGAGGTACGTTTTCTGATATACAGAGATACTGTATTTCAAAGGTGAAGAATGTGCTGGGTAAGAAAATGTTAATGCTGTCTGGTGGTGTTAATCTTACAATGGAGGTTTACATCTTTGCTTTGGATGTTTATTAGAATATTTGTTCCGTGAAGGTGGAAAAGGTAAAAAAGCACAGTATCTTTCTTTGAGTGATATGCTATGCAGTGGCAACCTCTCAAGCAGAAACAGATCTAGCACCAGGCATCCTAGACAGCTGCCTAGGGCCCATTGGCTGGGGGGCCTAGCCACAACATTAATTTAAAAAAAATTAAAGATTTTCCTACATTTACTTTTTCCTTCTATCTCTGTTGCATCTGCATGCATTTGCCTTTTCCAGCCAATGAAGGTACATGCAGAGCAACATGCAAGAATTACAAAACTTGAACAGCATTATGAAATTGTATGAGCCATTATTTTTAACTTGCAGCATTGAATGCCAGCTGTGGAACTTACAAGCAGGTACTGTGTTGTGTGTGTGTCTATATAAAATGCCCTAGTTAGAGAGGGTAGGTTAGTTAATTAACTTGATCAGGTTCAAACCCTGTACCTTGACTACAAGAGACAAGAGAATGAATCCTCTACACCAAGTACCAGACCCTTAGTCATTACAGTTGGTTGAAATGTTCTAAAATGGGTACTTTTGTCATGTGTTGGTTTGTACATTTTGTTTCACTGCTTAATGGAAAAAATGTTCAACACTAGAAATTTAAAATGCATTCTAATATATGTTGCTGAACTTAACATGAAATACATTAAATCAAGAAGATGAATCAAATAACTCATGCATCCATGAAAACAACACAGGGACCAAATTAAACTTAATCTGCCATTGTCTGTGTGCATTTTCAATGAATGCAATTTTCAATACATTTCCAATGAATGTGAGTTTCAGGGGGAGAAGCTAACCTTTGCTCATGCTAAATCTGTTTTGAATGTTCAGCTGTTTTGTTTAGCAAATGGCCATCAGTGTTTGTGATGTAAAACTTGAAGTAGTGTTAGTAGCGTAACAGATAGCATGCTTGCATTTGGTGTAGATGGCTGTAGGTTTTACTCCCACACCATGTAGATGGATTGTTGACAATGCAATATAGGGAAGGTGCTACACCCCTGAGTGAGACACGCTTCAGATGTGATGTTAAAACAAGGCCCCCATCTTGTTGACTGTAGGTGCTGTGAGATCTTTTACATCCACCTGAGTTATTGAAAAGAGTAGAAGTTCCATGATGCCCCGGCCTAATTTTCCCTTGTAGTATAAATACCACCAACAGAGGCACCAGAAGCTGTTGAAGACTGTGTGTGTGTGTGTGTGTGTGTGTGTGGGGGGGGGGGTGAGAGGGGCACTTAGTGATCTAAAAAGGGCAATTTTTTTAAAACTATTTACTACCAAAACATAGGTTCACTTGAAGGACGTTTTAAGCTTAGCCAGTTTCCCTTTGGGTGCTTGAATTAACATTTCCTGATTGGTCTTACCTATCCCATGGCTGTTAATTGTATACTAGCCCTAGTGAGAATAAATGTGATCATACTATAGATAATTTGAGGGGACCCATGTAAGGGATGCAGCATTTAGGAACTGCCTCTATACATTAGTGGCATGAGGGGCAATCCTGCAGTAAATTTTCTATTACCCATCCTTAGATTCATGTTGCATTTGAATATGGACAGGGATGAGCTTTGTTTTACTTGAATGGATAGTCTGTTCTGGAACAGTGGTAACCTCTGTGATATATATCCATCTCTCCACAACATTCAGTTTAGATACCTAGACTGAGTATTTCTGATGCCATTTGACTTGGTGATGTTCAGTAGGTCCATCTGTATTAGGTCGGAGGATGCCTTGCATTCCAGACATGTCACCTCTAAGCACTCTGTAGGTTATGGAGTATAGTGATAAATCTTTGAGGTGGTCCATGCAAGACCTATTGTTTAGGACTTGTATCCTTTTAGTAAGGTATCTCTGTGGATATTCCACTTGTTGCATGGTTCTGGACAGATACATGCCAAGGTGGGCATTATACAAAATGATTGATCTAATGAGGACTTTGTAAAGGGGTACAATAACATCTCTAGATCTAATCACAATTAATTTGTTTATAAGCTGTGCAATATATAAAGGTTTTCTTATGACTCTGGGCACATATTGGTCAAAAGTTAGGTCACTGTACACACAAGTTCCTAAATGCCAGACAACTGGGTCAACTTTCAGGGGGCATTGTCAGTTTGGCAGCTCCCTGGAGTAGATGATTTCCCAAATGATATGATAATGTATTTCTTGAAATTTAACTTCAATTCATGATTCTGGTACCAGTTATTGTTTGGGACAAACCTTCCTGCATGATGGTTAAGTCATTTGGGGATTCAATAACTGTTCCTAGTTTGCAGTCATCTCAAACTTAGTCGGCCAAAGCCCTTTGGTATTTCCTTTTACTTTTGAGATGTATATGCCAAACAGAAAAAGTCTCAGCACTGAACCCTGGGGGACACCATTGGTGAGCAAGCATACATGTATACATTCTTTGATTCACCTTTCTGATTGTATTAACCTGATTGTATTAAATTAATTATATTCCTTGTATAATACAGCACCACTTGTTCGAATGTATTTTAAATTTGTAGTTTGGAACAGTCTTCTAGTAAGCAATGAAACAAAATGTATGAACCAATAATGACAAAACTGCCCAATTCAGAACATTTCCATTGTAAAAGCCTACTTCCACACCCACACTATAAATAGAATGACAGCAGTGTAAGCCATTGGCATCTTGCACAGCTTCTCACACTTATTTTCAATTTCCTTTGTTTTGGGTGGGGTGGGGGGGGGGGAATGTCAAAAACCAGGGACACATTTTAATCATTGCTTGTATAATTTTGTAAATTTGCTAAAATAAAATGTTGTGTTACCACCATGCATTTCACTAGTAAGTCATGAACCCAGGACCCTATGTACTACACTCAGAGTAGCATACTACTATGCTAAATTAGCAGCTTCCTGAAAAATAGGAAGACTGAAACTTACTGGATATCATTTAGTGAATTCATTTCTCATTTCTCACCACAGCTCTCAACTCTTAGCACAAAAAACCTGGGGGAATACAAATTCAGCTCTCAACTCTTAGCACAAAAAACCTGGGGGAAATGGGAATCCAAATTCAGTTCTCACTATAGCTCTCAACTCTTAGCACAAAAAACCTGGGGGAATACAAATTCAGTTCTCACTATAGCTCTCAACTCTTAACACACAGAAACCTGGGTAAAGCTGACAAGTGGTGGTGGCTAGGGACTTTAGGCTCTTTTTACCCTATACTCAAGGTACAGGGTTTGAGCCTCAGTGCCTCTAGCCACCAGGTGTATTAATGGGGGGCATTTTCACACATACACGAACATTATTTGAACTACATTTTGTTCATAGCACTTTTGCTCATCTTAGCAGGATGTGGTATGAACACTTTACCATTCTATAAAAAAAAAAAGAAAATGGCAGGAGATATAGGGGAACATAAAGCTTAAATCCAGGCTATGGCATGCCTGTATGAAGCTAGCACTGAGAATGTATTCATAATGAGTAAGCATGCTGTAACAAAACAGCCACACCGTGAAAAACATTTCCTAACATTGGAAGGTCACAATAGGTATTAAAATACAGCAGCTGTCATGTCTGAAACTTTTAATCTTCACTGTAGAAAATGATTGCTCTCCCATTGCCACACTTGCTATCTGCAATGAAGGCCTAAGGTGGTATTTTAAACTATGGTATGAAGCTGCAGATAAAATATAGAAGATCTAAACACACACACACACACACACACACACACACACACACACACACACACACACACACACACACCTGTACTTCATTCTGTTCTCTGCAGCTCGTAAATCACCCACTCCGGTAATCCTCATTTTGCCCTGCCAGTACTTCATTCCATTAATCCCTGCAGCCCATCACAGCCAGTAAATCCCCTCCGTTAATCCTCGCAACCAGTAAAATGCCAGCTCGCATTTGAACCTGGCCAGCCGGAAATGCTTGAGCTCCTTCAGCTCAATTCCGGCAGGCTGGTAGAGGGAGCTGATGTAATCGCGCAGGCTGGAATCCCTGAGGGAGCTGACGTCACCGCGCATGTGCTGATGTCAGCTCCAGCCACGAAACTTAAACAAAGAAAAAAAAAATTGGACGGGCCATGAAAGTTGCTGGATCTGCTGCAAAGGTTTGTGGGGGGGGCCCCTCCTCCCTCGCTTTATGGTTCCGGCGCCCATGACCACAAAGGGTCTCCCCTGAAAAGAGGCTACTAGCTTAGTGGGACCCTGGATAAAGTATAAATAAATTTAAAGTATTAAATATACACCTCTGTCTTAATTTCAAAAGTAAAGAAGAAAATAGTATGCATGCTGATAGTTTTGAACAGTTTTCTTGATAACTGAGGGGAAGGCACTAGCAATGGGATACTTGAATGACTGCTGGGGGGAGGGCCTGGTCCATTACCCTGCTTAGGACCCCATTTGACCATGATCTGGTTCTGCTCTTGAGAGTCTTATAAAATGGAGTGGAAGGAAATGAATTTAATCTGTCAGGGTAGTTTAAGTAGCTTAAACTGGAGATCATTTTACTTTGAAAATGTTGGGCCTTTGATATTGTAATGGGTGTTTAAATAGGCACATTCCAAAGGAGGCATTTGTTTTTAATAATGGGTCTAGTAAGGGAGGACTGTGCAGGGACATCATTTGACCTAAATTACATACCCTAGTACATAAGCTGTGGGAAGTGGAAGAGCTTCCTAACTATAACCGAGAAACACCTCTCAACCTTTTAGTGCAAGAACACTGGAAAAAGCTAGACAAAATGGGAGAACAAAGACCCAAAAATAGGGACATATTTTAAATATTGCTCTTATAAATTTAGCAAATTACTAAAGTAACAGTGTTTGTTTTAACATACATTTTCTAAAGGATTTGAAGTCTGAAACTCAAATATATATCATTATTTATTGACTTCAGTCCTCAGATCACCTCAGTGGTTTGCAAGAAAACCACAAAACTTTATGAGGAACAGACCATAAATATATGCCAAAAATATGGACATTCTGCAAAAATCTGGACAGTTGAGAGGGATGAATCGAGACATAGTGGTCTAAAGAGAGCTCTTTGTTTATGTAGTTACCAAGTTCTCTAATAACACATTCTGAGGAGCATCTAATAATGTTATAGGTGCAGAGATCAAGGCTTTCGCAAAGGTAAGTATGGTCCACTTCTTGACATTAGGGTGTAACCACGGTTGAAATACCAGGGAATAGCCTGATCCAGTCCCTGCTGGAGACTATAGGTATCTTGAGAAAGGTGACAGCTGTACCTAATTTGTAGTCATCTGCAAGTTTGGTTAGCTATAGATCTTGGCTGCCCAATTTCATATCTGTGAAGTAAATTCCAAAGAAGAGGGATCCAAGACTGAATCCTATGGAACACTGTTAAGAGACATCTCTGCACATAGAGAAGATATCTCTTAACTTTACAATGTGAGTTTTGTTGATGAGACACTTGGCGTTTAGCAGATAACATAAAGGTTAATGTTGAGACTTGGAGAGCTTTCTTTGATATTTGTACAGGGAACAGTGTCAAAGCCCTTGTCAAGGTCAAAGTAAGCAATTTATGCAGTTTGGCCCTTCTACAAAGCTTCTGCAGCCTTGTCGAATAAATCAGCTAGAATGAGTTGACATGATCTGCCTTTAGCAAATCCATATCATTATGATTAAGGGTTTGGAGGTCACTCGTATGACTGTTAATTAGTTCAGCAATAATGTCACACACACCATTGCTTTACAGATAATGACTAATAGGCCTACAATTATTAGGGTCTGTTTGGAGCTACCCTTGTGGAGCGGCATTACTTTGGATATTTTCCAAGCTTCAGGTACATAGTCAGTCAAGAAACTAGGTTTAAAGGGATTTAGATGGTGTTGAGATACGCAGTGATAGTTATTTGTAAGCAAACAGCCTGTAATATTGTTGGAACTAGCAGAACTTGCATTTTTAGTTTTAGAGAGTGCTGCTGTGAGTTGAACAATTATGATTGCAGGTAGTATAGTAAGGGAAGAAACAGTGGCAGTGGGATGGGTGAGGTATGAAGTTATAACTAAACTTGCCTGCAAGGACGTTAGCTATGTGTGTTAGGTCAGAATGGGATATGTCATTGGATATAAGTTCAGAAAAGAAGATGATATTACTTCTGTAGTTTAAGAAAGCCATGTGTTTATCCATCATATTGGTCACTATTCTATATTCATAACTGACTTTACATTCCTTGATGTTTTTTCTAAATGTCTTGATTAATGCATTTAAATCACTTCTACTGAGAGGAATAGTTTTTTTCCTTTGTTAAGAATGATGATTTTTGTCTTTTTCCTGGAGAAACACAATGTTCCCTTATAATGATTCTATTCAACAAGTCAATTGTACATAATTATCTTATGTTGTTTAACACCTTTATTAAATTATCACTTAACACATGGGCAAACATACATTTATATAAAAGAAAACAAACCATATTAACACATTCCCAGTTGCAAACATTATACATCACATATATTCTTTTGTATATTTTTTATCAATCCAAAATTACATACATTGATGAATACCTGCCTTCCCTTAAACCTCACTTCTCCTCCAAAACATTATTTTGCATATATGTGTTCCCACAATTTCCATTTTTTCTATGTAATTTGTCCCTAGCCTTTTCTAAAGATTCTACTTCCAGTTCTTTTATCTCTGTTACAGTATTCAGTACTTCAAATAAAGTTGGTTTAGATTTTGATTGGTTTTGATTTTTTTTTTTTGGCAGCCACCAGAATTAAACTTAACAAGGTCTTATTATGTCTAGACAATTTAGATCCTGTATCACAGCTAAAAAAAAGTCATTTCCTTAGTAACACCCAATTGCTCACCCAATATTTCTGGCAGAATACTCTCTAGCGAATTTTTAAAGTCTACCAACTCATTACATTCCTAACACATATATGTTCCCAGTCACTGTTTCTTCCCCATCACACTTCCAACATTTGCCATCTACCTGAGCAAAAATACTTTGGAGTCTGCTTGGCATATAAAAATACCTATGGAAACACTTCCAAGCAAAATTAATAAATCTTCTAGGCGTTGTTTCATATTTGGGAGCTATATATATATATATATATATATATATATATATATATATATATATATATATATATATATATACATATGTCCTCCCATTGTTTCCTTGTGAATCACTTATCAAATGTCTCTTCCCAATCTTTTCTAACCACCTCTCATTGATTACTATAGTTATTGTGCTGCATTTTTCCCTTTTTAACAGCAGTTTTTGTTCTAGAAACAATTAAAAGCTCTACCAGATCAGGTATTTCACTTAGGATTCCCCTATACCTTTCTCTTTGCCTATACCCTGATATCAGTCCCTGACAAGGAAGGCAGTCTCTAGCCTGCAGTCCAAATGTCTTACCAGCCTTTACCCATTAGATTATCTTTCCCTCTCTAGTTATTTGCTGTCAGTACCTTGGTTCCTTTGCCAGTTTTTTCCAGTAAATTCTATCCATCTTGCCTTCCTCTGTACCCCTAATTGCAGTCAGCCCTATCAGCAAAATCACCTTTCTACATTCCCATGTTGGCTTAGTTCTTAGAATACTTTCTGCTTCTTTATAAATATAATATTCTGTATGGTTGTTGTTATTCTCCTTAAGGATATGCATCCAAAATCTCACTTTCTCCTTAATTCTTGAACCTCCCTCCTGCTTCATCATCATCATCATCATCATCATCATCATCGCCCCTTCCACTTTGAATTGCAGTTTTCTGCTTGTGTTATGTATATGAGCTTTAACTGTGTAGAACTAAAATATCCATTCCAGTCAGATAATCCTAAACCATCTTGTTCTATTGGAGGTGTCAACTTATCCCACTTGACTCTTGCCCTTTTCTCCTCCTAAATAAAAATCCTTCAACTTTTTAATAGTTATTGTTCATAACTTCTCCTTTGATTGACAAAAAGATGCTTGACCTGCATATAAAACTAAAGGGACTAAAAACATTTCACTGCTTGTACCTTTCTATTCATATCCATAAACAAAAGTTTCCAGTTTCTCAGATTTTTATATTAGCTATTGTTTAGTCTCTTCACACATATCCTTAACTGCCATAACAGAATCCTTTTTAACCCATACTTCTAAATACTTAATTTTATCATTTCTCCATAAATATGGTTATTACTGAACCAATTCATATGAGAGTACATAGTTTACAACTATAGCCTTTGTTTTATCTTCATTAATTGTATATCTCAAAAAGACTTGAAACTGTGTCAAAATGTTCCACAACATTAAGTTGTCCTTTTCTGGTTTTATCAAATACAAAATAATATTGTCTGTAAATAAAAAAAACTTTTCTTGACTACCATACCAATTATGTCTTTGAATTTCTGAGTCCCTTATTTTCTTTATCAGTGGCTCTAAATATAACGGAAATAACAGAGGGGAAAGAGTACACCCCTGCCTGGTTCTATATTCAGACACAACTTATTAGAGTGGAACCCTCTCACTTTAATATTTACCTTTGATCCCTCATATCCAGCTAACTAACCCTGTCATTGCATCAGGGAATGCAAATACTTCTATTGCTCTGCTCATAAAATCTCCGCTTACTCTGTCATGTGCTTTCTCTGCATTAAGACCTAGCAACAACAGTGGTATTTTATTATATTCTGCTTCCCACTGGATCATCGATTTATTAATGCTGTCAAATATTTGCCTCCCCTCCACAAAACCATATTGATCCATATCTATCAATTTTGTCAACACTTTTGCCATTCTTGACTTCCAAGATGGCTGCACATTGAGTAACACCTTACTTCTAGCTCTCCCAGTGTGAAAACAAAATCTCAGCAGAGAAGGTCAGTAGATTTGTGTTCATGGCCAAATTTCAGTAATTGGATGCAGGAATAAAGAAATGCAGAAGACCTGGAAAAAATCAGTTACAAAAAGCGAGAAAGAAACACTGAATGGGGAAAGTTATGCAGCTGTTCAGCAAAAAGCAATGCAACCTCCAGGCATGACTTCCAATAACCTACAGGAAGATATTAGACAACTGCATACACAGCTGGTTAAAATAAACAAAACACTGATGGAGTATATCAACACAAACAACAAAAGACTGGAAAAATGTAAGAAGCTTTAAACAGATATTCAGATAAGATGATAAAGCTGCAAAAATCAGAGGTTGAAATGAAGAAAAGGCTGGAAGAATATGAGACTGCTCAGGAGGATATGTTTCAAATAATAATAGAATTAGAGGACAGAGCACATAGGGAAAACCTGACATTTTCAGCTATACCAACGAAGCTGGAAGGAATGGACTGCATTAATTTTATGAAAGCACAAATAAGCAACTGGACTGGTATTCCACAGAAGGAGTTGTTAGTTGAAAGGGCACATCACATGTATACTCCAAACCTGGCTATAAGAAAGAAACCTAGACCTTTAATAGTAAATATGCAATCCTATCAACAGAAGGGGAGTTAATTCTAACAAAACTGTGGCAGAAGGGCAAAGTACTAAAAGTGGGAGACAGCAGAGTGCTTGTTGAGAGTGATTACTCATTATACACCAGACAGAAGAGGAGAAAGTTAATTTCACTATTCAGGGACTGTCAAGACACAGGCATGAGATTCAAACTGATGTACCCAACTGCCTTCAAGGTATTCTTCTCTGGGGAGACTAAATCATTTTTTGATGAAGTACATTCTAAGGAGGAAATATAAAAGATTGTCCAACAAAAAGTAAGCTGTGAAACAGAAGAAGATTCTGCTTTTTGTTCTTCTGGTAATAAAGACCATATACCTGTGAAACCTTTTCAAAAATTTTAACAGAAAATGTTGAAGAGAAGGAAGGGAGCATGAGAGTTGCCTAGAAGAATCGAGAGTATGTTGGAAATGAAGCAGAGACAGGATTTGGGAGATGAACAGTAATAAAAGCAATGATTTAATATGGGATTACAATGTGAAAATTATATTTGTGAAATATGACAGAACAAGAAAATCTGTAAATATTGGACTTTTAAAGAATTTGTTGGACTTGTGGGGGACTCTAAAGCATATGCCCTACTTCATGTCATTTATGTTCGGAAACATGCTTTGGGGAGGGGAAGAGGAGGGAGAAAGTTAACTAAGTACAGATTTTTTTCCTTAAATAGTACTAATTTTGTGGCATGTGGTTTTCTTTACATGCTATTAAGTATTTTTTTCAGTTATTTTTAAGTGTAATGGGAACTGCAAACAGGTGCTTCTGTTCATTTTTTTTCTTTTCTTTCTCTGTTCTTCTCCCTTTTTTCTTGTTCAGTTTTAAGAAATGTAGGCACTGACTGCAATGTAAAAAAAGCCTGATTAAAAAGCATGATAAAAGAAAAGAAAAAATGATGTGCTTTTTATCATTCTGGCATGGAGGAATTACTAGATTAAAGACCTTAGACTGATTTGGTAACAAGTTTTAAGAGAGAACAAGTAAATGAAAAATAATATTATGAGGCTTTTTTCTAGCAAATACATGTATGTGCAGTAACAGTTCTGCAGCTGGTCCTCATGTTTCCATGGAAACAATCTGATAAAGAGAAACTGACTACAGTCTGGTGGAGAGTGATTGGCTGAGGGAAAAAAGAAAAGAGAAATTGGCTAGCAGATAACTTCCTCTGAAAACATTTAGGGGTTTTCCCAAAGTAGATAATGTTCTCTGAAAGTATTCAGGGGGTTTTCAGCTGGGAGAGTTATAAAGATAAGACAAAACCAGTCAGCACTTAGTAGAAGCACAGGCTGCACCATGCATCTTAGCATGGATAAACTTTCTTTTAGGTTAACTCAAGTTTCTGAGCGTGGCTGTCAGTCTGGGACTTTTGTTCCTATTAGGAGGGTAAAACTTCAATTTTTGAAGGTGTACATAGTTTTGTCTGTTAGTATTAAGTTAGGTTATAGGTGGTATTGGGTTTTTTTTTTTGACTGCTTTCAATAAAACAAAAAGTTTTATAAGATGTGTCATAGGCTCAAATATATATATGAGAAGAAACAACTGTATAAAAGTTCAACCTGCCAAACAGTGTATGCATGTAACACAAAAGTTGGAACTACACATTTAACAAAAAAGGTGTTGTACATAAAAAGTGGGAATCATAAACTTTTTAATACAATGATGCTTTCTCTAATGTCTTTAAATGTAAATGGCCTCACAGATAAATACAAGAAAGAGACAGTAGTGAACTATATTAAAAATGTAGAGTGCAAATAGCTATGTTACAGGAGACACACTTGGAAATAAATGAACATGAGAATTTGATAAAGAAAGATTTTCCGGATGGTTATTCAGTGAAATACCTGGGAGAGAGGAAGAGAAGAGTACTTACATTAATTGCAAGAGAAGCTCCAATAGTGATAGAAAAAGATACAAAAAGATAAAAAATGGCATATTTGTAGTGCTATGGGGCTACTGGCAAAGGAGGAGGATTACACTGCCATGTATTTACATTCCACCTAAAAGTGCTATAATGGAGCTTAAGAAAATTCTGGGAGCAATAATCAGTTTTCAGCAAGGAATATTTATTATAGGTGGGGACTGGAATTTGATTTGCAGCAGTGAAGATGTATTGGGGGGCAGAAGGGAGACTATAACTAAGGATGGTAGATTTTAAAGACATTTATGAAAATATCTGACATGAAAGATGTGAATTTAGTAATAGGAGTTCGGAGTGAATTTACATATTATTCCCCAATATATAAAAACTGGGGTAGGCTAGACAGAATTTACATTTCAAAGGAACATGTGCATTTAACTGAAGGTCTTGATACTCACCCAATATTTCAGATCATGCAATAAAAATAACTAAAATAAAAGCACAGAGTAATGAAATAAAATGAGACATTGGTGCTTTCCCACCTATCTGTTGAAAAGAGAGGAATTTAAGGAATGGGTAGTGGAGATTATTCAGGAGTTGTTAGAGAGGATAGAAATTTCTTCTGAAAATATAGTTAAGAAGTGGGATAAAATTAAGGTGGAGTTTAAAACTAGGGTGGAAATAAAAGAAAGGGAGCTATGGTTAAGAAGTAACAATAATTATTTAGAGGGACTGATAAATGTAAAAGTATTGCAGAATAGGGGGAATCTCACAGAACAAGAAGAGGATCAACTGCAGTATGCTAGACAGTAAATAAGGAATTACCTCGATAATATACACATGTTTAGAAAGGTTGCTATTAAGCAATTGTTTTTTGATAATATCAGTAAAGCACAAAAAACTTTTAGCACAATGACTCAAGCAACAGAAAGTAGAAAGGGCTGTCGCTAAACTTAGAGAGCCTGTAACAAGAGATCCTGTGGAGGTATTAGAAATATTTTGGGAATTCTATGAATGTCTCTTTAAAGTATAGAAATATGAAAATCAAGAAAATATGCAAATGGAAATATTTATGGAAGAATTAAATATGCCAAGGTTAGAGGTAGATGAGGCTCAATTTCTAATGGTTAGGATAGGAGAACATGAGATAAACAATTGTGCTGTATAGCCAATCTACAGAAAAGTCCCCAGGAATAGATGGTATTCCTGTGAAAGTTTGGAAGTTAGGAGGAAAAAATTGATAAAGATCTGGAAGGCTTTGTTTAACAGTATTTTAATAGGAGGAGAAACACCAACATCTTGGAAGAAAACAGCGGTAGCTGCAATACCTAAAGAGGGTAAAGATCCATCAGAAACAGCTTCATATAGGCCCATTTCAATACTAAACCATGATTATATAGTGTTCATGTCTATAATGGCTAAAAGACTGGCAAGATAATGCCAAAACTGATAGATGTGGATCAATGTGATTTTGTGGAGGGGAGACAAACATTTGACAACATTAACAAAACATTGATGAGAGAGAGGGAAGCAGAATGTACGAAAATATCATTGTTATTGGTTGGTCTTGATGCAGACAAAGCATTTGACAGAGTAAGCTAGGACTTTATGAGCAGGGCAATTTAAGCATTTGCATTTCCTGAAAAAAAAATTAAAAGGTTGATTAGGAAGATATATGAGGGATCGAAGGCGAAAATGAAAGTTTGTGGGATCCTCTCTGATAATGTCTCCTTGAACAGTGGAACCAGTCAGGGGTGTCCTTGTTCCCCTTTATTATTTGCATTATATTTAGAACCACTGGCAAAGAAAATAAGGGACTCAGAAATTCAAGGATATAACTGGTATGGTAGTCAAGAAAAGCTGGCTTTATTTGCAGATGATATCATATTATACCTAACAAAACAAGAAAGAGTTGTGGAACATTGTGAGATGTTTCAGATCTTTTCAGGATACAAAATTAATGAAGCTAAAATAAAGGCAATAACTGTAAATTATGTACCCACACATGAATTGGTTAAAGAATATCCATATTTATGGGGATATTATAAAATGAACTATTTAGGAGTATGGATTGAAAATTATTCTAGTGTGGCAGCTAAGGATATGTGGGAAGAGACTAAACAAAAGATAATAGAAACACTTTGAAAATAGGAGCTTTGTTTTATATATATATATATATATATATATATATATATATATATATGGATAATAAGATACAAGCAGTTAAAATGTTTTAGTCCCTTTAGCCTTATGCACAGGTCAGGCATATTTTTATCAACCAGAGGAGAAGTTATGGATAGCAATTAATAAAAAGCTGAAGGACTTTATCTGGGAGGGGAAGACAGCAAGAGTCAAGTGGGATAACCTGATTCTTCCAGTAGAACAGGGTGGATTGGGTTTACCCAATTTGAAGGGGTATTTCAGAGCTACACAATTAAGACTCCTATACATAGCACAAGCAGAAAACTATAGTTCAGAGTGGAAAGGGATGATGATGACAAAATGGGAGGAAGCTCAAGAAACAAGGAGAGACTGTATTTTGGATGCAGGCCTTTAAGGAAAATAATAATCATACAATAGGCAAGAGGGAGCTGAAATTTATTGGAGAAAATTGGCAAAGGAACCAAAGTATTTGGAACAAATAGCTAGAGAGGGAAAGATGCTAGAATGGGGAGACGCAAAGAATTTATTTGGACTACAGGTTAGAGATTGCCTTCCCTATCAGGAATTGATATCAGAGTATAGGCAAAGAGAAAGAAATAGGTGGGTCCTAAATGAAAGACCAGCACTGGTAGAGTTTTTAGCAGAATCTAGAACAGAAACTGCCATTAAAAAAGGAGTAATTAGTAGACCATATAAAATATTGCATGATAATTATAAGAATCAATCCTAAGAGGTTTGAAATGATTGGGAAGAGAGACTGGATAAGGAATTCACAAAGAAACAATGGGAGGATATATGCATGTCTCCCAAATATGCAACAAAAATCTAGAAGTTTTAGGATTTTTGCCTGGAAATGTTTGCATAGATATTTCTATACCCCATGTAGACTCCAGAGAATTTTTCCTCAGGCAGACAGCAAATATTGGAGGTGTGACAGGGAAGAAATAGGTAATTGGGGACATGTTTTCTGGGACAGTGGTAAGTTGGTGGACTTAAGGATTCCCTGAAGGATGCACTGTAGGAGATGCTGGTTGGGCAGATTGGTCTGATGAGGGAGATGATTTTTCTGAGCTATGATACAGAATTGGAATTGCCTAGACATGGTAAGGTCTTGCTTTGTCTAATAATGGTGGCTGCCAAAAAAGCAATTACTAGAAAATGGAAATCAAAATCTAAGCCAAATATACTAGAAACAGTGAATATAGTAACAGAAATAAAACAGCTGGAATTAAGATCTAGAGAAAAGGGTAGGAGCAAACTACATAGGAAAAAATGGAATTGTGGGAACAATACATACAAGGGAGGAATGAGGCTTAAAAGGCAGCAGGACTTTAATGAGCTATGTAATGTTTGACAGAGAAAAAGTGTGTACATTATAAGTGATGTATAATGTTTGCAAGTGGAAATCTGCCAGTATGTTTTGTGATGTAAAATGCTTGCAACTAGGATTGTGCTAGTGTGGTTTGTTTTCTTTTGTATAAATGTATGATTGCCCATGTAGTAAGTGATGATTTATTAAAGATGTTTCTTCTTCTTCTTCTTCTTCTTCTTCTTCTTCTTCTTCAAAAAAGCAGGAATTGAATAATTTATGTAATGTTTAGGTTATATGCTATATAGGAATATATGTGAAGTAAAATGTTTATGTTAATTATATATATATTTTTTATAATTATAATTTTTTTTGTTGTTTTTTTCCTGTATCACTAGCTGGCATAACCTTATCTGGCACAAATTAAGTTTTTTTATGTAACGTACACTACATGTGATTATTACCTTTTAGACTTCTTCTGTTTATGAATATTTCTATGTAAATATTGCTATATGTTTTTTATTATCTTTTCTGACTGCATGTTTTTTGACTGAGCTATTCTGACTGTATTGTGTTTATGGAACTTTTCTCCCCGGGCCTCTGCTGAAAATGGATATGTATCCAGTCAGACTATCCCAGTCAACAAATGTAAAATAAAAAAATAAATAAATAAAAATAGTGTGATTGCTTTTATATGAATGTAGATTTGCCTATGTCATAAGTGGTAATTCAATAAAGATGTTTGGGAAAAAAACACCTTTGCCATTCTTTTCAGTATTATGGACATAAACACTTTACAATCATGGTTTAAAACTGAAATGAGCCTATATGGAGCTGGGTTTGATGGGTCTTTACCATCTTTAGGTATTACAACCACCACAGCTTTCTTCCAGGATGTTGGTGCTTCCCTTTCTTTACCACATCAATGGAAGCCCACTGAACACTGAAGGCATTATAAGAAATCTGGGGACACAGGTTGACAGCAAGCCCTCCTTCGATTACAACATTGCCACTGTGGTCAGAAAGTCCTTCTATGTGGCACATCTCATTACCAAGGGTTTTGCATCCAGGAAGAAAGAGGTTCATCATCTCTCTCTACTCTTCCCTCATTAGACCAGTCATTGAGTATAATGCCCCATTTGGCATGTACCTCACTAGATACCTGCAACAGCTGGAGAGGCCACAGAAGTACCTCACAAAGAGGATCCTAGGCATTAAACACATGTCCTACATGGACAGACTCAAAAGTCTCCAGCTATTCTCTGTCTCATATCGCCTACTTAGAGGCGATCTTTCCCTGACTTACAAAGCCAGCTCTGATAGAAATGCTACATCTGACGAAATCCCAATCCCTCCCCACCACACACTCCAGAGACCTCAACCTCATTACCAGAATCAACAGAACATGCTGGAAGGACAGGTTCCTCACCCAGAGACTGCCCATGCTCTGGAATAGACTTCCCATACATATCAAGCAGAGCACCTCGTTATTCCTCTTCAAGAGAAATCTTGATGAGTGGATCTGTAATAGAAAGTTCATTCCGGGGATCTTACCAGTTAGCCTAGTACACACTTATGAACCTATGAAAATACTGTTAAACAAAACCTTCCATATCTTTATCACTTTCGTCTCTCCTAGCATCCAAACTTCCATCTGAATACCATCTATTCCTGGGGACTTTCCTGTAGATTAGTTATACATCACCATTTTTATCTCATCTTCTCCTATTGTAACTGTCAAGCACTGAGCCTCATCTACCTCTAACTTTGGCATAATTAAGTCTTCCTTAAATATTTCCATTTGTGCTCTTTCTTGATCTCTGCATTTCTCTTCTTCATACAATTTTCATAAAGTTTCCAAAATATCTCTAAAACCTCTACAGGATCTCTAGTTATTCTTCTTGTTACAGGCTCTCTAAGTTTGACAACAACTCTTTTTACTTTCTGTTGCTTAAGTCATTGTGCTAAACTTTTTGAACTCTGGGGTTATTATAAAAAAAACAGTTACTTAAAAGCAATCTTAATAAACCCATGCATATTTTCCAGATACTCTCTTATTTTATCTTTAGCACTCTGCAGTTGTGCCTCTTCTTGTTCTATGAGATTCTCCTTATTCTCCAATACTTTAATCTTTGCCAGACCTAAATATTTTTTGTTACTTCTTAACCATATCTCTTTTTATTTTACCCTATTTTTAAACTCCACTTTCATTTTATTCCATTTTAAACTCAACTTTCATTTTATCCCACTCACCAGTTATAACATCTGAAGAAATTTCTGTCTTCCCTAACTCTCAAATAATTTCCACCCATTCCTTAAATTGGTCTTTATTAACAGATATGCTGGCAAGCACCAGTGTCTCATTTTTACTTCATTACCTTCTATTTTTATAGTAATTGTTAATGGTGCATGATCTGAAATAGATTTCAGATGTGTGGTGAAGCTTTCAATTAAATACACATGTTCCTGTGAAATATAATTTTTGTTTAGTCTAGCCCAGTTATTGTACCTTGAGGAATAATATGTAAATTTTCTCTGAGTTCCTACTACTGAATTCACATATTCCATACCAAATATTTTCATAAATTCCTTCAAAAGTCTACCCTTTTTATTATAGTTTCCTTTCTAGTCCTCAGATACATCTTCACTGTTGCAAATCAAGTTCCAGTTCCATCTGTAAGTAATATTCCCTACTAAAAGTTGATTATTTCTGTCAAAATGTTCTTAAGCTCCATAATGGCAATTTTAGGTGGAATGTAAATATGTGTCAGTGTAATCCTTCTGCCTTGCCAGTAACTTCTTATTACTACAAATCTACCATTATTATCTTTTTTTCCTCTTCTATGACTGTTGGAACTCTTCTAGCAATTAGAATAATTACTCCCCTTTTCCTTTGTCCTAGATATTCTGCTGAATATCCATCCTGAAATCCTTTCTTTATCAAATTCACATGCTCACTTTCTAAATATGTTTCCTGTAGCATTGTTATTTGTACTCTGTACTTCTTAATAATTAAATACTCTTGCTTTTTGTCTATATATGTAAAGCCATTCACATTTCAAAATAATATGGATAGTGCAGCCATTATGAAAAGAACTTACTACCTTCTTCTTTCGGCTTTTTCCCGGTTAGGGGTTGCCACAGTGGATCACCTGTCCGCTCGTGATTGGCAGTGGAGTTTTAGTGTCGAGTTGCCAGCCCAGCACCCAGCCTTCCACAGAAGGCACACACACACTCACACCTAGGGCCACTTTAGTGTGTCCAATCCACCTACAGCATGTCTTTAGGATGTGGGAGGAAACCGGAGCACCCGGAGGAAACCCACGTGATCACAGGGAGGACATGCAGACTCCACACAGAAGGCACCCCAGCCGAGGATCAAACTGGAGAACCTCTTGTTGTGAGGTGACAACGCTAACCGCTGCACCACCATGGCCGCCCCATGAAAAGAACTTACTATACCACCTATTATATATTCATTTTTTTTTAAAAATACCTTTCTCCAGTTTTTGTGTTACATGCACCCACTGTTTGGCAGGTTGATCCCTTATACAGTTGTTTCTTGTCATCTACATTTGAACCTATGTCACATTTTACAAGACTTTTTGTTTTAATAAAGGCCATCAAAAAAAAAAAAAAAACATTTCTAGAACATCCCCTGTAACCCATTAGCTTAAAACAAATACACAAAACTATGTACATTTTCAAATAGTAAAGTTTAACCCTCCTGATAAGACCAGTTGTCCCAAATCATAATTATTTATTTTAAATTTAGGAATCATTCTTGGAGGGGGAAGAATACTGCTTAACACTACTGATGTGCATTCTTCAGAGATAAGTTGTGAGCATAATTGTGTCTCATTGCCTCTCCCTTAGGGCGGATTGCCTAAGGTCATTCACCCTCACATGGGTTACAACAGAGTCACACTCATATTTACAATGGTGAACAGCTCTGGGGGCCATAATAGTATCCCTGATCCTAATACTAGAGAACTGACCAAAACCCTCTCCTTATCCTGTCCAGTGAGTACAGTGTTAATGAGTCTGACAATGGAATCGCCTATAACAAGGTGTTTATGATCCGAAGCAGAGCTCTGTGATTTTGCTGCCTCTTATCTGCAGTCTTTGTGATTCTCTGTAGAGGTATATGAAGGTGAAGGTGCAGATGTGGGTATAGATAATACCAAAAATACAGAACAGATGGAAGAGGCACAAATCCGTAATCCACACGAATTCCTTTATTAAAACGACTCTTCAGTCCAATAAAACGCAGAAACAATAAGTTTGACTATACAGTCCACTAACGCGATTACACCAGCACTGCGTTTTCGTTTAAACCACTTCATCAGATGGAGACAAATGCATACCTACACAAAAACCACTCCTTATATATTCATCAAAATAATTAAACAATTAGTTAATTAAAGGGAACAAGATACTTAAACATTTAAAGGGGTAAGACTTATAATGCATACAACACATGCATTAAAATATATTATAATGGATTCCCCCCACACTGACCTGATACATTAATGGATTAATAAATTAATAAATTAATATTATTATCAAAATTTAATAAAAACTTTATAATAACTTAATCTAATAAAACAAACTAAATTCTTTAATACAACCAGCAAAAGCATTACAGCTTGTGGTATCCTATACTACCAACACTTTATAATGTAAACTGATTTTAATACAAATTTAAAATAAGATAAATATAGAAAAAAATAATAAATAAAAATAATAATAATAAAAAAAAAAATTATGAATTTATTAATCCATTAATGTATCAGGTCAGTGTGGGGGGAATCCATTATAATATATTTTAATGCATGTGTTGTATGCATTATAAGTCTTACCCCTTTAAATGTTTAAGTATCTTGTTCCCTTTAATTAACTAATTGTTTAATTATTTTGATGAATATATAAGGAGTGTTTTTTGTGTAGGTATGCATTTGTCTCCATCTGATGAAGTGGTTTAAATGAAAACGCAGTGCTGGTGTAATCGCGTTGGTGGACTGTATAGTCAAACTTATTGTTTCTGCGTTTTATTGGACTGAAGAGTCATTTTAATAAAGGAATTTGTGTGGATTACGGATTTGTGCCTCTTCCATCTGTTCTGTATTTTTGGTGTTTTGGTGAACATTGGAACAGTGATTCTTTTTGGTTTGTGTTGGGTATAGATAATAGCATAATCCGTGATGGCTGAGGTTTCATAGGTGGACTTCTGGAAAGTTTAGGTGGGGATTTTTTTGGAAACCTTTGCATAAGGAGTTGTAGTGGAATGCTGTTATTTACCGATAGTGTAAGATGTGGAGAGATGTGTCTTCAATGTGTGTAGGCAATTGCATCTCTCACAGGCTGAGTAACAACATTTGTGAGTAAGGGGTTATGAGTAAGCATGAGGCAGTTTCTATGCTGTTTCGATCTGCCCAGTGCTAACATACTTCTCAATTAAGAAATTAGACCAGCTCAAGATGATATGAATTAAGTTACTTGTGTTATGTTAGGGTACTGCTAGGGTTAATTTAAAGTGTATTACAGGACTGATGTTAAGATAAAGTACAATATCAGAGAATGGGCTGATGAGGAAAGAGACTAATGACACAGACAAGAAGCCATTGTGGTATTTGATAATGTCTAGAAAATTAAGTAGAGAATAAATTGAAGTAAGGCTAGTAATAAAACTTTCTGATTGTGTAGATAACAATAATTTGTATACTGGTTACAGTAGATGGTTTTAAATATAAAGCAGAGCTTAACAAATGTAGCAATCAAACAGAAATTAACAACTAGAAAACTAATAAAACAGTAATATGTAGAGTATAATTAAATCAGAAATTAGAACAGGTCAATTAAAGACTCACACATAAGATAGAAGAGGTCAGTTAAGGTTAATCATCTGTGAACTGAGGGGGTAGAGCTAGGAACTAAACCTTCTATTTAAGGGGTAAAAGTAAAACATTTCAGAGCTTTACTAAAAAGGCTCACCCAGACTCTGCTACACTTTGAGGTGAGGGAAAGGATAGTTTGTGTTTTATTTGTTATATTTTGTATTACTTTATTGCCTTTTTCTATTTTGAATACTGTGATTTGTTTTCTTTACCTTGTGTTTACTTGTATTCTGCTTTTAGCTGCATATTAAAATTTGAAAAGAGGCCACAGCTCGGTCTCTTGTGAGTCAGGCAGAAATATTTTCCCACCCAGTTACGGTTGTGTTCTTAAACACCACTGTCTTTCTAGCTGCCTGCCCCATATGTTAATTTGACCATATATCACATTTCCTCTCTGCTTTTACTGGATTGTGTAAGCACAACATTATCATTTTGTGAAATCACTCCCCTTTAACTGTTTAAATTTATTAGCCATCCTACTGTATTCCATAGTACCAGAATACCTTTCAATCTATCTTGCTGTTTTAAAAATAGTGACTCTCCACTAAAACTTAACTTTTTAGACAGGTAAAACTTAAGTTACCTACTTTCACATCTAATTCCTCTAGTGCACACTGCATTGTTTAGGCTAAACCATTTTTTTAATCTTACCTTTAAGCGTCTATTGCAAGACCACAGTTATTGGAGAGCCCACATTCTGCCTCTCATTAGTCATCTTGGGATTAGTGCATGTTCATCGTGTTTCACTGTTGCAGTCATTACAATTGGGTTATCCTGTTGGCAGGCTACCCGCAGTCGGCCTGAATTCCAAAGTCTAGGTCAGGCATCGGTTGCTGTCGATTCCTCCCTGATGTCAGTGCACCGGGGGTATAAAAGATGCAGCCGACGCCATTTTCTCCAGTCTTTCTTGCCGCGAAGTCTTCATTAAAGCTAAGTACCCCGTTGGGGAAACTTTTTTCTTGCTCCAGACCAATGTCAGAATGCTCCAGACCAATGTCAGAAAAAGTTAATAATTGTATTTCTTGTGGGAAGCAAATACCTCATAAGGATTTTCATTCTTACTGTATTCCTTGCCTAGGCCCTGACCACGACATTGCTAGTTGTTGGTTTTGTGTTAGATTTAACCAACGCACTATTAAGCGTCGGTACGATTTTGCATTTCATTACTTTGGCAGAAGATTCAATTATATAATGCCATCGGAACAGCCAACTACCAGAGTTCATAAAAAGCGCAAAGAAAAGGAAAAGAACAGGCATCCGAGGTCCAAAACCAACGATGAGGCTTCCACTAGGCCTGTCGCCAGTTCGCCGGTTCTCAGTGTGGCACTTTCTCAGCCACTGACACCCACTACCTCAGAGCCACAGGCCGCTTCCAACTCCCACCTGGAGCTGACTAGATCACTGGAAACTCAAGGTATTGGACACTCGGAAACTATTCCCTCAGATTGGTCTGGAGCCGCTGAGCAGGCATCGGCATCTGAGGGTGTTTTCAGACCTACACAGTTATACGTGAAACCTACTTCAGCTTCAAAGGCAAAGACTAAAGGAGCTCTAAAGACAAAGAAACAACTACAGTATTCTCCTGGATAGGCCACCATGCCCAAAAAACAGATGCTTAAAATGGCCGAAGACCTAATTATTTTGATCAGGGGTTCCCATCCCCCTCCTGATAAGACACCTAGGCAAGAGATAGAATATGAATCTTCAGATCAGGTTTCCATTTCCTCTGATTCCTCTTCTGAACAGGAATATTCTCTTCCTCCCTATGAGGATTCTGATGCTGAAGAATCTATCCCTTCAGCCTCTCCTCCTGAGGATTATTCTTTTGGGGAGACACTGCATACTATGAGGGAGCATTTTCACTGGGAGATCCAAAATTACTCAGAATCCAAGAAAAGGCTCAGAGACTTTCTTTTATTACCTCAGCACAGGCCCCTTGCTATCCCTCCTGTTTTAGACATTGTAGATGATGTATTTTCAAAGTCCAGTCTATCTCCAGACTGTTTACCACCAGCTCCTATTAAGCCAGACAGATACTACAGGGTTCCTGATTCACATAAATTTCTTTATAAAAACCCTGCTGCTGACCCAGAAAGTATCTCTCAGGGTCCCAAAGGGGTCAAGGCTTCCACTGCCAAAAACCCTGTCTCCTCTGATAGGGATTCTAGGTCCCCGGACAGATGGGGGAAAAAGATTTATACTTCTGCTACCTTGGATGTAAGAGCTTTAAATTGCCAATTTCATATGCTTAAATATCAGCAATATCTTATGTCACTGCTTAAAGAGAAAATGTTGACAAATTCAGAATGTGCAGAAAACAAAGAAATGCAGGATTTATTGCATGCAGCTGAACAAGTGGGAAAGCATACTTTGCAATGTGGTTTTGATTCTCTAGAGGCCTCCTGCAGGGCCGCTGTTACAGGTTCTGTCATTAGGAGGCATGCTTGGTTAAAAGAACAGAATCTGCCTGATCATGTTAAAGCAAAACTATTAGATGCTCCATTACAGCATGATACTTTGTTTGGTGTTAAAGCAGAAGAGGTGTTGAAGAAAATGGAGGACAAAGCTAAATCTATGCAAACAGTCAAGGATTTCTTGCAGGTACAGGCTCCCAGATTTAGCAGGAACTGGCCTACAAAGAATTGGTCCTTTCCAGTGTCAGACAGGCCACAGAGAGGCAGATACAGATGCCCTAGAGGCAGATCACAGCCCAAAGGCTCATACAGGCCTAAACAATGGGGTTCTTCTACCTCCAAAAGCGGAGAGGAAAAATCACAGCCATACAGGAAACAGTCTCAATGACTTTCCCCTGGCACACCTCTCTCTAAAGCAGTGATGGATGTTATTTTGGAGGCCAGGAAGCCTAGCACCAGAAAATCTTATGCAGAAAAATGGAAGAGATTCTGTGCTTGGAATCAGGCACAAGGTTTTGACACGATTGTTCCAAATATTCCTCAGATTTTGCAATACTTAACTGAGATGCTTGATAAAGGCCTTTCCTTTTCATCAATTAAAACTCATGCCTCTGCCATTTCAGCTCATTACAATACAGAACCTTAGCAGACCGGAGTTCCGCTGTGGCAACCCCTAACCCCTAAAAGCCGAAAGACACAAACAAACAATACAGAACCACCTATTTTTTCTCATCCATTACTAAGGCAGTACCTCAGAGTGGCCAAAAACATAAGACCTCCAAGGAGAGCACCAATACCTGCATGGGACCTCAACTATGTCTTGGAAAAACTCACACTGACTCCGTTTGAACCAGCCTCTGCAGCTGATATAAAATTCTTATCCTGGAAAACAGCTCTGCTCCTAGCAATAACCTCTGCTAGACGAGTCTCAGAGTTACAGGCACTCATGGCTGTGGAACCTTTTATCATTTTCCATCCTGACAGGGTTTCTCTGCGGACAAACCCTACATTTATGCCTAAGGTAGTGTCCAGTGTGGCCCTTAACCAAACAATTCATTTGCCTACCTTTTATCCAAACCCACAGAATAAGGGTGAGAGAATTCTGCATTCTTTGGACATTCACAGGCATCTACGCTTCTACTTGGACAGAACCAACGCTTTCAGAAAGACTGAACAACTTCTAGTGGCATATGCTGCAGGATCACAAGGAAAGCCTATCTCAAAGCAGACTATTTCAAAGTGGATAGGCCACTGCATTCGTTTCTGCTATTCACAGCATGGCAAATCAGTGCCTAAGGGCATTAGGCCACATTCAACCAGAGCAGCAGCCACTTCAGCAGCCTTCCTCAGAGGAGTACCAACCAAAGACATCTTAGAGGCTGCAACTTGGAGTTCAGTGCATACTTTTACAAAGCACTATCACTTACCTCTCTACTCTAAATCCAGGGCAGGATTTGCCACTGCAGTTCTGCAGGGCCTGATAGCCTCTCCTAATCCTATTTAGCACCAGCCTCCCAACATTAGTTTTGGGATTCAACCCAATTGTAATGACTGCAACAGTGAAACACGATGAACATAGTACAGTTGTGTACCTACCATAAATGTAGATGTTCGAGTGTATTCACTGTTGCAGTCCAGGTTACCCTCCCACCATCCCCCTTTTCCTTTGCTGGGACTTATCTGTACTTCTCTATTCTATACAACCTATGTGGTGTATTTGCTTGTCGATGAAGGAAAAATAGTTTTTTGTGTATGCATGCTTATTGGCATAATTTAGCCTGCCATTTTAGGGGCACCTGACATCTGGGGCAAGAAAAACTGAAGAAAATGGCATCGGCTGCATCATTTATACCCCTGGTACACTGACGTCAGGGAGGAGGCGACAGCAACCAACACCGGACCTAGACTTTAGAATTCAGGTCGACTGCGGGTAGCCTGCCAGCAGGATAACCCAATTGTAATGACTGCAACAGTGAATACACTTGAACATCTACATTTATGGTAGGTACACAACTGTACTTTCTGTTTTCTCCTGGTGAGAGAAGGAGTGCAGTTACATTATTTCCTGGAGACTGCTGATCACCAGAAAGCGTAATAACTGCTTTATAGGTGACAGTTTAGAATCTGTGCTTATATTCTGATCCTGGTGAGAGTAGGAGCAGAGTGCATTGATTCCTGACTCTTTCTGGTTGGAGTCCCTGTGGCTAGCACTTGCTCTAAAACCTGCTGGAAAGTACTAGGAAGCCTTAAACTGCTACAAGCACTCAACTCTCCTTGTTAATAAGAAGAAATTAATTGTAGGCACTAAACAGCCTATAATTGCAAAGTACCTTGCCAAGGTAAGGGAAAACAGCTCTTGTACTTTACAAAAAAAAAAAAAAAAGCACCTAATCAGGCATGTTCAAGGGTCAGCTTCCCGTGATTTCTCCTGTCCACTTGGTGAATCTGGGCATACTGGGGCAATGCAGCAATTGCCTCATGTACACAGACAACCCTCTCCTCCTACCACCCAATACTACAACCTGCGAGAGATGCACTTACATAGCCAAACTGGAAGCAAAGCTCTCTCCAGCCAAGAATGTGCTAGACAATCAAGATGAGAAGGTTAATACTCGCACTACACCTCAAGCAACACATAGCCCTTCAAAACCCTCACTATCAACACCCACACATAGCAACACTAAACTCACATATGCAGAGGCCCTTAACATTAACCTGCTCAAGCAACAAGGACCTCTGAAGCTGAAACACAAACAAACACCAATCACAACCAAAGTATCACATAGCTCACAACACCAGTGTGCCACCCAACAACAGCCCCTAAGGCAAGACAACGTACCCAACACTTTAGTCATAGGTGACTCTATAGTCAGGCATACTGATGTCCCACTCACCAGGCTGAACAATGAGAAAATTACAGTTAGCTGCCTGTTGGGTGCCAGGATCCGCCACATAATGCATGCACTCAAGTCATTCCACAGCAAGTACAAATATGACTCTGTCATTGCCCATGTTGTAGTGAATGACTTGCGACATACCTCCCTGGACTACATGAAAAGAGACATGGAAGAGCTCTTGGATCATGTGGTCCAGGCAGGTATGACCCTAGCCCTGAGTAGCATCCTGCCTTCACCCAGAATGATACCACAGTATAAGGACAAAATCAACAATTGGCTAAGCTTCTGGTGTCATTCAAAGGGGATCCAGTATCTGTCTGCCTGGGATGACATGATCGACAAACCACAATGTTTTGCCACAGATGGTCTGCACCTGTCACCCCTGGGATTCAGGTTACTGGCTAAGGCTCTTGCCACCCCTATAGTGCCTTTTTTAGGCAAGGCTCACAGGACAAAACCACCACCGTAACAGGTGCAAGTATGTAAAATCTGAAGGTAATAATACTCAGTGCTAGAAGTCTAAACCTCAAAATGCACTCTCTCGAGGCACTCCTAAAAATAGAGAACATCGATATCTGTGCAGTAACTGAGACCTGGTTCAAGGCTCCAGAGAGCACCCTTGCCATACCAGGCTACAACTCTTACCACACTTTTTGGCCCCCAAACAGGACTGAAACACTAAAGGTGGAGGAGTGTCCATATTCACCAAGGATATTCACACCTCCAGGCTAGTTGCCCAACACAATCTATCCGAAATTCTCCAGGTGCAACTAACACTAGGTAAGACTGCAATCCAAATTGTAGCTTGACACAGATCCTCCACCATGCCCCAAGATTCTCACTACACCTTTCTAAACATACTGGAAAATATTAAGATACAACCAATTACCCTAATACTGAGTGATTTCAACTACCCTGCCATTAACTGGGAAAACTACTCATGTACCAACACTGTTGCCCAACAGTTCTTGGAATTCATAAATTCCAACACTGTGGCTCAACTAATCCATAGTCCCACTAGGGACTCCAATATCCTGGACCTGGTCATTACCAACATGGGAAATCGATGCTCCACACCAGTGGTCACCTCCTTGTTGGTTAGGTCTGACCATAAGCTAATCACCTTTGACATCCACATCCCACCCCCCACCCCCCAGTAAGGAAACATCCGTAAAAAACTTCCCCAAGGCCAACTTCATGTTACTCAAGTCCGAAGTGACAAACTTCATGACACCCATGCAGACAGGAACTGAAGGTTAGACTGCCGAATCCTACATTAAAGCACTGTACGAGCACATCCACTCGTGCATGAATCGTGCCATCCCAAATAGAACCAAGATGCTCTCCTCCAAAAAAAGGAAGCCAATCTGGTGGTCCCCTATCTTAAACAAACTATACAACAGAAGGAAGAAACTGTTGCAGAAAAGAGGAAAATCTCAGGATGCAAAAAGCTCCCTTACCAGCCTCAGTTAATAGCTGAGATCCCTCATAAAATCCTGCAAAGCTAGTTACGAAAATAAAATTGCCAAAGATTCCAAAGACAACCACAAGTCATTCTATAGCTATGTCAAAAATCTAAATGGCAATGCTCAGATCTGCTCTGAGCTTGAACAGAATGGCATTAAAATACTGATCCCAAGGGCATTGCCAATATCCTGGCAGATCGATTCAGTGCCAACTTCACCCCCCTCTCACCCCCTAAAGGGACCATCACAATACAAAAAGACTGCCAAATTCCAGTAATCACGGCCACACAGGTAAAAACTGTACTTCCACAGCTAAGAATACAGCATCCATGGGACCAGATTACATCCCGGGCTGTGTACTACATGAACTACAAAATGAACTGGCATCTCACCTAAGTGTCATGTTTAATCATAGCCTCACCTCAGGCTTCGTGTCCACTGAGTGGCACACAGCTACAGTTATCCCACTCCACAAGGGGGGATCCATCTTGGATCCTGGGAACTACCATCCCATCAGTCTGATGAGCTTGATCTGCAAGGCCATGGAACTTATAAACAAAGACATTGGCAACCTTCAAACACTGGATCCCACCCAGTTTGGGTTTGTGAAGGGTCAATTGTGTCTCCTGAACCTGACTGACTTCTTCGAATCAGTCTCCAGAGCCATGGACGAGGGTAAGGCAGTCCACACAGCCTATTTGGACCTTGCCAAGGCCTTTGACACCATCCCTCACTCTGGAATCATAGATAAACTTACTACACTGGGCATTAATCCCTACGTCAGTCGATGGGTTGCCAACTGGCTTACTGACAGAACCCACACTGTAAAAGTAGCTGACTCCAAATCCAGCTCCAGACAAGTGACAAGTGGAGTATCTCAGGGTTCGGTCCTGGGACCGCTCTTGTTTGGCATCTACTTCTCTGAAGTACAGGCCAACACTGGTCAACTCTGGCTAACAAAGTTCGCAGATGACTGCAAACTGGGAGCCATTACTGAATCCCCAAATGATGTGGATATTCTACAAAAGGGCCTTACAGAAACAGATGCTTGGTGCCAGAGTCATGGCTTCAAGCTCAATGCCAAGAAGTGCATAGTTATCTCCTTTGAGAAAATCCATGTACCCATGAATTACATAGGTGGCAGTACACTAAACACCAAAAGTGTGATAAGAAACTTAGGAACACAGGTGGACAGTGGTCTCACCTTCGATAGCGACATTGCCACAACAGTCAAGAAATCCTTCTATGTGGCACACCTCATCACTAAGGGCTTTTCATCCAGAAAAAAGGAGGGCATTGTCCCACTGTACTCCTCCCTCATTAGACCCATCACAGAGTACAACGCCCCATTTGATATGTACCTCACAAGACATCTGCAACAACTGGAAAGGCTGCAGAAACACTTCACTAAAAGAATCACAGGCATAATACAGATGCCCTATGCTGACCAACTGAAAAAACTCCAGCTATATTCTGTTGCATATCGTCTACTCAGAGGTGATCTCTGCTTAACATACAAGGCCATGTCAAACCCACAGCTGTTGGACATGCTACACTTAAAGAAATCCCAATCCATCAGAGCCACATGCTCCAGGGACCTAAACCTTGTCATTACAATGAACAAAACATGCTGGAGGGATAGGTTCCTGACCCAGAGACTCCCCATACTCTGGAACAGACTGCCCATACATGTCAAGCAGAGCACCTCCTTGGCCCTCTTCAAAAGGAACATTGATGACTGGATGGAAGATAGGAAATTTACCCTGAGGATCATGTCAGTCGCCCTGCTAGACAGGGGTCCAGGGAAGTAAATAGTGTGGGAAGAAATAGCCAGGGAATTGTTATGGCTAGGCTTGTATAGGCCCTAGGGCCAATAGCCTAGTACCAACCTATGAACGTATAAACAGCTTAAGAACAGAATCTAGAATTAAACAGTCTTAAAAAGCACTAAAAGCAAAATCAGCAGAATACTAGAAGGGACATTAGAATAGAACAAGAGAAATTTCCTCTTTTTCTGGCAGGGAAATGAAGTGATGCAGATGTCATCTGTATAAAATATTATCTGGTCATGTGAATGTGGACAGCGACATCAACAGCTGAATAAAAATGCTACTGTGCAAGTTGCCGCAGTTGCAGCTGGTGCAGCACTAAGCAGTAGGCCAAGTGTATTCCACTGTCAGATGATAAATCACATATGTTGCACAGGGCAATACAAAGTCAGTTCAGAGCAGCTTACTGTGTTTGTAATTCCATTTCTACCATGTAAACTAGCATAGGATGTTTGCACTGTGTGGCGTAGGTCTCACAAGGGAAGAGAAGGAGTTTCCTGGGATTAGGAGTAATTGAAGATAATACAATGATTTTTCAACAGGCAACAGTTCAAAGTACCCCTACTTGCCTCCTGTAAGAGTGAGACAAGTATGTGCTTGATATTGCAACACTCTGTTTTTTAAAGTTTTCTCCCGTCCCCAAATGATATGTGACTGTTAAGTTGGTTTATATAAGCTTAGGGGTATATACATGGTGCCCCCTTTGTGGAGGATGTAGGAGGGCTTGCCCCTTGCAAAAACACCTATTGTCAGATGCTGCCTTAGTATGTAATGGGTGGCTTGCACTGTATTGGGTTCATACTGTTGAGTTGCCAGAAATCGGTCATTGATTTCTGATGGTAGAATCATACTTAACAGCTAATCAGATAGAGAATGGAATGGTGTCTAGACAGTGAAATGTATGGGGTCACTGGCTATTTGCTTGAACTGATCTGAACTGTAGACTGCTGCTTCACAATGCACAGCTCACCCAAAAAGAGATCCAAGCTGTGCAGTTGGAGCCAGCAATCAGTGAACATTTAAACAGAGCTCCTTGAATAAAGAAGTTTGCCTTTCCTCTCACAAAGAGCTAGTTAACACCCTGGACAAGTCTGATCAAGTTCAGGCAAGCAGATCACACAGGAGCTCTCACAGAAGTGCAGCACAGATGCAGATGGGAAAGGGTTTGTAGAGTAGCTGCTTTATTCTCCTCTTTTTCCTCTGTCTTGTCAGGAACAGTATTGTTTCATCTGCAGCCTATTCAAGAAGATCCATAATTTATATATTTAACAAAGTAAGTGAACTGGACCTTCTTAGACCTTTTACAGCCATAACCTGGTAAACAGACCATAAATATGAACAATTTAGTAAAGCCAATAAACAAGCATACATTTGGGAGATGGAAGGAAATCAGAACATCTGGAGAAGGACCACATAGAGACAGGAAGGACATGTAAATACAGATGGGGCTTGAGGTTAGGATTGAACCCCCAAAGCCTTGAGCTATGAGGCAAAGATCACACCACTTAACCATTTGTAAGTGGTATGTCGAGGGAAACAGAGAAAGAATGACAGGCATGATCATCAGTGTCTGAGGAGGAGTCTAATCTTTTTTTTTTAAATAGATTTTTTGGACCTTGTCTACCCCTATGACCATCATGCCTCTGTCACCTATTATGCTATTAGTTTGTCCTAATCCTCTGCATCATCATAGGACACAGGGAGAAGGAAAAGGAGAAAGCTAGGGATCAGAACCATCATCCATCAGGAGTTACCAAGTTCTTTGCATGCTCCTAATATCACTCTGTGATCCACTGCGCTAGATTTTGTATGAATGCAACCTTCTACACACCTGAATTTTCACTTGGAGTATATGTGCACACCTCAGTGAATTCACAATCCCTAGGGTCCCTGTTATAAATAGTGTTGTCTTTGGGCTTTTTTCTAGTGGGGTTTTTTCATCAGGAATGGTGCTCAGTGTCATTTCTGCCAAGCCAGATCCTCCAGCACCCAAGCTATTTGTCAAGCCTGGGTAGTCTGGGGCCAAAGCCAGGGCCAAAATCTTTCTCCCGTGGGACCAAAAAATCCATTGTTACTTCAATAGGAGATTAATCACATCAGATTAAATGAGAAATAATGAAAGTGAACATATCCAGCAATTTGGAAACATGCAGCAAACCTACCACCAAATGAAGAATCAATGTAGTAAATGCCCTCTTAATTTGGGGAACAGTTCCTACATAGTTCCCTCCCAAACTATATAACCAACTCTGGAGTTGCTGCAAATGAGAGGAGATACTAATTTCTAATATAGTGATCTGACTGGGAAAGGCTATTTTACTCTCAGTAAAATAGCCTTGCCATATCTCCATACTAGTGCTATTCAATTAGCTGCATTTCTGAAATGACAGCTCTTGATCTACCATATGTGAACACAGATTATTTGACTACAGTGGCTTAACTGAAGCTGTCTTCATACTTGTCAAAAGCACTATCTAACCACTGGCTATGCTTGCAACAGTATATCTCTGGGATCACGGATTGTTGAATTGTCAGACACTTGTTTGGGATAACCTACAAGAGTCAAAAGATCACATCTCCCTGACCTTGCCTCATTCTGGGAACACATGACATGGACTTTCTGTGGAAACTATTCAAGCATATAGGATCTCTGCCCTTGGCTGCAGATGTCTCATTTGGTATTCTTAAAGCATGGTTTGATACTGGAACATAATACACTGACTGGCATAGGCAGTATCCTGTTATTAGAAGGACAATGTTGTCACAGGGCACTAGAGGGCCAAAAAAAATCAGAATTTGTTGAAGTAGTTAAATTACAATATATGTACACATGTGACTATGTTTAGTGTATGAATACAAGACAAAAAAAAACAGCATTTTAAAAAGATAGTAAAGATAACTGAAGTAATTTAGCATCAAGATAGGCTTACATCATAGTTTCAAATATTTCCAAATTGTTAATCCGAACACAAGCTTCCTTCTCCATCACATGGGGGTCTATGCAAAGATACTTAAAAAAGGTTAAAGGTTATACAACTGTTAACTTTTACATTTTAAATAGTCTGCCTCTAGGGATTCTAGCAAGAATGTGTTAATAACTTGCATCTGTACTTGGACTTTGAGCAAATTCATTAAAAAATGCCTTGTCATGGTCTCCCATAAAACAAGAAAAAAGGTTAAAAGAAATGTGGCTTTGTTATTTTATACTTGTACATGCAAAACTAATTATACATAGCAAAGAATTAGGCTATAGTGAAATAAAGTTTGTGTTATACATAACAAAGTACGTGGCTGTAGATGATTAAAGTTTGTGGCTTTGTACACTATGATTTTTTTTAAATACTGCTGGAATGTTCCCATTTTATAAAATGCAACAGTAAAGTACAGGATGTGTGACAAATCAAATAATGTTATGTTCCAACATATATTATTTTAAACATACTTACTACTTTAAAACTACTGCTGGGTTTATTATATTGAGTTAACTTCTAGTTGACAACTAGAATGGAAAAGACGTCACAGACAAAATAAAACTAACAGCAAGTAAAGAGGTATGTAAACTGATAATTAACTGACATGCAGGAAACTTTATTCTTAAGTTCTATTTTGACTGTTTTTGCATTTGAAAAAACTGTAGTATCTCTTCGTAAGTTCTCAATATGATAACAATGCATTTCTTAACAATTTTGGATAATGTGTTAAATTAAGGTCCCATTTGCTTCAGTTGGTGACAGCTCAGGTGGATATAAAAGATCCAATGGCATATATGAAAAAGGGTATTTTTTATTTCAAAAATGGAAAAATCATACAACCAACATATTACATATTCATTGTAAAACTGTTATACATAGATGTGACAATGAACTATTAAAGAGCAACTGCCATATTCAAGTAAAACTGCAATTGAAGTCAAACATTTAAAGGAACAGACAATAGAAAATGAAAATATATATAACCAATGTCACAACCATTCCCCACCCTTTCAACTGCATCCAGTGTTTGATGCTTAATTTTCTTAATACCATTTTTACTGTCCCAGCTTTTATTACATAAATTTTCTTCTACACTTCCCTCCCGTATGAATCATATATGTGTCATGCATATTTTATTAACAACATTTATCCTTAATGTAAAAGAAAAATGATAAATACCCATCCTGATTGAGTGGATTGTCATGGATGCAAGTTGAGATATATGAACATCTCTAGCTGATAGTAACCAAAAATCTTGTACCTGAGTTCAATCTAGAAAGACACATTGTCACATCTCTTTAACTAATACAAATAACTTAAGACTTTCGTCTTCTTTTTTTTGTACTTAATTTCTGCTTTAACTGGTAGTTTTTTAAGTAACAATTGCCACTGAAAGTCTGACCATTCTCAGTGTATTTTAAAATACTTTCTGTCTTTTAAAACAGTAAACCTTTCTGATAAAGTGAGCGTATTCCGGGGGTCAGTAAAATAAAAAATAGTCATGATTCTAGTCTATCATAACTTTCTGTTCCATCACAGTTTGTATACTTCAGTTTGCATTAGCTTTAATTTTTATAACATTATAGGAAACTTTACTCTTCTCTTCCACATTTTTAGCTTTTAGTGGGGCAAAACACCATTTCCAAATTATGCATATTTTACGTTATATAAAATTACTAAACAAGCTAGCGACATATCAATGACAAGTTTCAGTACCATAAACATATTCAGAGAACATAAATATAGTTCAAGGTTAATTAAACCCAAGCCTTTTTTATCCTTCTTAATATATAATATACCTATTCTTATTTGATTCAAGCAATAAACTAATATAAACAGGAACACAATACCTAACTGTTCACCTTCTTTTTGTGTATAAAAGGCAGACACATTTCCCATATATACCATTTTTTCAGAAAAACTGCACTAATCAAATATACTTTTTCCAAAAAGTTTACTTAAATGTTTGAAAGAATCGGCAGGTATCCGCAATGATATGTATTGATTTTTGCCATCACAGCTTGACAAATTCTTATTTTCCATAAATGCCACCTATAAGTTTTATCTTATCTTGAGAGAATATCATGCCCTCACTAATTCAGTTCCCTCCTAAACCTTTCATTTTCAGAGTTAAGACATAGACATAAATCATCATACTGCAATATGGTGCAACTGTATGGGATCACATTTACACTGCAGAAGAGTGTTTAGCAAATAAGATGAAATAAATAGTGTATAATAACATGAGAAGTTCATAGGTTCATAGGTTCATACTAGGCTATCTGCCCTAGGGCATTTATAAGCCTAGCCAGAGTGTGTTTGGCTTTCGCCACCCATTTTAAATTAATTTTGCTATGCCCTTTTTTGAGGTTAGTATACTGTGCCTCTGTCTAACAGTGACACAGAAGTGATACCCGGGGTAAACCTACGATCTCCCATCCACTCATCAAGATTCCTCTTGAAGAGAGTCAATGAGGGACTCTGCCTAACCTGGACTGGGATTTTATTCCAGAGTGAAGGGAGCCCCTGGATTATGAATCTGTCCCTCCAGCATGTCCTATTTATTTCAATGCTGAGGTTCAAGTCTCTCGAGTGCGTAGCTCGATGGGATTTTGGATTTTCTGAGGTGCAGCATGTCCATTAATTCCGGGTTGGACATGGCTTTATACATCAGGCACAGATCGCCTCTGAGCAGGCAGTATGCCACTGAGTAGAGCTGGAGTTTCTTTAACCAGGCAGCATATGGCATCTGTTTGAGCCCTTTGATCCTCTTGGTGAGGTACTTTTGGGGTATTTCCAGTTGCTGCAGGTGTCTGGTAAGGTACATCCCAAAAGGGGCATTGTACTCAATTATGTGCCTGATGAGGGATGAGTAAAGAGGCACGATGACCTCCCCTGATCTAGATGTGAATCCCTTCATGATTAGGTGGGCTATATAAAATGTTTTTCTAACCACTTTGGCCACGTGATTGTCAAATGAGAGATAGTGCTATTAACTTGGGTCCCCAGGTCCCTAATTACTTCTTCTGTACTTAATGGATTACCACCTATGTGGTAATTTGTGGGCACTTTGTTTTTGCCAAAGGGGATGACTATACACTTTTTGGCGTTTAGCTTGAGGCCATGGCTCTGGCACCAGTTGTCTGTTTCTATGAGGCCCTTTTGGAGGATGCTTGTGTTGGCTGGAGAGTCGATTATGGCGCCCAGTTTGCAGTCATCTGTGAACTTGGTCAGCCACAGTCCTTCTGTGTTGGCCTGTACCTCCAAGAAATATATACCGAACAAGAGAGGTCCCAGGACTGAGCCTTGTGGGACGCCACTCATAATTGGTTTGGAGTCTGACATGGCTCCAGCAATTCTAACCATGTGGGTTCTGTCCTTGAGCCAGTTTGCAACCCATCTAGTGACATAGGGGTTTATATTTAAGCTGGTGAGCTTATCTATAATGCCCGAGTGGGGTATTGTATCGAAGGTTTTTGCGAGGTCTGGGTAGGCTGTGTGGACCACCTTCCCCTCGTCAATGGCCTTGGTGACTGTTTCAAAGAAATTGACCAGGTTTAAGAGGCAAGATCTGCCCTTAACAAAGCTGAACTGGGTAGGATCCAGTGTCTGTAGGTCCCCAATATCTTTATTTATGAGGTCCATGATGATCCTTTCCATAGCTTTGCAGACCAAGCTAGTCAGGCTTATGGGGCGATAGTTTCCAGGATCTGTTGAGGCACCACCTTTGTGGAGAGGGACCACTGTTGCTGTACGCTACTCTTTGGGTACATATCCTGTAGTAAGGCTGAGATTGAACAGTAGTTTTATGTTTGGGTTTAGCTCTTCTTGGAGTTCATGTAGGATGCAGCCCGGGACACCGTCTGGTCCCATTGATGCTGTGGTTTTTGCTTTGGAGAGGGAGGCTCTTACCTGAGCATCTGAGATGTCAGGGGGGCAGCACTCTGCTGGGATAGATATTTGCCCTTTTGGTGGGGAGGGGGGGAGAAGTTTGCGCTGAACCTGTCAGCTAGGATGTTGGCAATGTCTGTGGGTTTGATGTATTTTTTGTCATTTTGGAGTAATTCTGAGCATATCTGGGAATTCCCACCCAGGTTCCTAACATAACTAAAGAAAGCCTTGTGATTATCCTTAGTGTCCTGTGCAATTTTTCTCTCGAAGCTGGCCTTAGACGATTTTATGGGTGCTCTCGGGAGCCTTGAACCAGGTTTCTGTTACTGCACAGATATCGATGTTCTCCATGCTAAGGAGAGTTTCGAGTGCATGCATCTTGAGGTTTAGACTTCTGGCATTGAGTAGCATTACTCTTAGTTTCTTATCCCTTGTGATACCTATGGAGGTGGGTTTGTCTTTTGAGCCTTGCCTAAAAAAGGCACTATGGGGGAAGCAAGAGCCTTTGCCAATATCCGAAAGCCCAGGGGTGACAGGTGCAAGCCGTCCCTAGCAAAGCATCGTGGCTTGTCAAGCATGTCATCCCAGGCTGACAGGCATTGGATCCCCTTTGAATGACACCAATACTTAAGCCAATTGTTGAAATTGATCATCTTGTCTTCATATTGTGGCATCATTCTTGGTGAGGGTAAGATGCTACTCAAGGTCAGGGTCATACCGGCCTGGGCTACATGCTCAGAGAGCTTCTCTATGTCTCTTTTCATGTAGTCCAGGGAGGTACGTCTCAGGTCATTCACACCAGCATGGAGAATTACCGAGTCATATTTGTACTTGCCTTGGAGTGACCTGAGTGCTTGTGTTATGTGGCGGATCCTAACGCCCGACAGGCAGCTCACCGTGAACTTCTCCTTGTTCAGCCTGGTGAGCGGGACGTCAGTGTGCCTGATGATAGAGTCACCTATTACAAGTGTATCAGGTGTGTTGTTTAGCCTTAAGGGCTGTGACTGTTCGGCACACTGACTTTGTGAGCTATGTGTTGCACGTGTTTTGTTTTGGGGTAGTGGTTGCTTGGGTGTCTGCTTTGGAGGTCTCTGCTGCTTAGGCTGCTTTGTGTGTTTATGTGTTTGGCTTGCTGTCGTGGTAGGTTTATGTGAGACTGGAATTGTAGTGAGTGTGGTTTCCTTCTCCTCCTGACTGGTTATGCCAGTACTGAGTTGAGAGAGCTTAGCCTCCAGTTTGGCTATATGGTTGCATCTCTCACATGTGTTGGAATTTGTTGGGAGGACGAGATGGTTGTCTGTGTACATGAGGCAGTTGTAACATTGCCTCAAGATTCCCAGATTCACCAGCTGGACCGGAGAGGAGATTGACAACCGACCTTTGGACATGCTAGAATAGTATTGGGACGTCCTTTATAATTGAAAAAATGGGCCAATGGGGAACAAGGTACTCAAGGGGAGTTTGTGAGGGTGTAGTGCTTTTAATTTTTTAATGCTGACTTATATAATTGCTTTAGTGAGCAAGTGCCAGGTAACTTAAATGCAATGTGTTACAGGTAACTTAAATGCAAAAACGACAAACAGTAACTTTCTTTCAAGTGAAACAAGGAAATAAGTACAGTAAGCAATGCAGATATCACCAGGGATCCACAGAAGCGTTGAAAAGCCGCGTTTTAGGTGGAATTAGCATTTCAGGGAAATAACAAGCAAACAAACAACAAGCATACAAACAAAGCTAGATTCAGCACGCCTGGATCTAGTCTATGCTACAGAAAACAAGGTGTACCAATTTCAGTAAGAAACAGTTCAAATATGCAGGCACTATAAGCCGTTAACCAGAAATTCCCAGTTCAGAAGGGCAGAGTCCAGCCTCTCCTCCCACAAGAGTGCAGACCACGAACCTTCTTAATGTAAAATAACTGTCCTGAAGCCCAAGTGCTTAAACCAGAACTAATACACTTTTAGAATAACAGACACTGAGCCCTCAATCAGCAGTTCCCAACTTAGAAGGATGTAAACTACCTGTCCTGCCACCACAGTGCAGGCCACAAACCTTCCTAATGTAAAACAACTGGTCTGAAGCCCAAGTGCTTAATCCAAAGTATCTGCAGTCCTGATATAATTTCCCATCTGTAAGAATTATAAACCTTAGCTCCTAGGGAAATAACAGTACTCATTATCAGGATAAAAAAAATAGCATTGTAGAAGGACAGCCCTGTTTCATAGGTTCATAAGTGTGTACTAGGCTAATGGCCCTGGAGACTTTACAAGCCTAGCCCATAGGGTTACCCTGGCATCGTGCCACCTGGGTTTCATACTTTTTTAAAGGGTATTGGTATACAAAACACCCAAAGGAGGTTTATAATATATATATATATATATATATATATATATATATATATATATATATATATATATATATATATATATTGTATACGATTCAAGAGAAGTGGGCACATATGATATACTCTTAAGATATTTCAGGCTTGTATGTGATGAGGACTATTAAAAAACTTTCTCTTCATCACAGGATGCTAATCTCAATAACAGAAGAGAGGTAACAAAAAGAGTAGGAGGGGGTTCCAGAGCTCCCTGACCAAATGCACCCCAGTCAATGTGAATACCACCTCAGTTCCCCCTAAGAATAGGCTGCAGTTCTAGTGGGGATAACCTCATCAAGAAAGTGTTAAACAAACAAATGTAAATAAACAAATAAATAAATAAGCAATGACTGACAGACAGAAATGACATTACATGTAATAACATATTATGGTAAATACCATTTATTATAACATTTAAAACTATAGAGCAGAATTGCTGATAAACATATTCACCAACACCTAAGTAAACTGTAACTCATTCCAGGGAATGTCTGGTATTTAATCCTTCAGCACCTTTAGTACTAACTGACTGTGGGTCTCCAGTAATGCAGATAGATCCTTGTCACCAGCATTAGAGGTCTAGCTAATCCTAACCCTTTGAAGATTTTATATAGGAGTGATTGAAAATATAAATTCCCCTGATCATAACTGATAGACAATACAACATGCTACAACCCACCTACAAAAATCAAAATAAGTATTTGTGCAAGGGAGCTTATACTTGCATGGGGAAAAGTTTCCCTACTCCCCACATACATCCCTGTACTTGTGTGTGCTAATTCACTGATCACATAAGATTAAAGGAGAGACTCCTCAAAACATTACACATCATTCATACAGAAGCATTAATCTTACAGTTCCTAGAAATCAATATTCTGACCTGCAATGAAATACTAATTCAACTAGTTCTGTTCAGGAAGTTAGACCCCAATTAAATGGTCATCAACCATGTGTAAGTAAGCCGTGGTGTACACTTACTGTGAATGCGATATAGTATCTGGCAGGGAGCTACATATGCCTGTGCATTAAAACATTGGAGAAAACAAAAAACAACATCACTACAGTCACTAGGTTGTATGTATTAATTCATTGTTAAAGCTGTGCTAAATTTTATTGCATGTGTTTATTTAATATTAGTTGCCGACTAGATGAGTATATAGCAGCTCAGACAGCTTGCGACATAATTCTCTGACCACATTGTGTGAATTTGAGATAATATTTCTGGCTGGTTTGGGATTTATGATGGCATATTGCTACCTCAGTGGTTCCACTGTTTCCTTCCAGCTGAGGCTAACGATATGGCTGACCATGGTCTTGGTTACATTTTGTCCGACAATGTTAAGACCCACTCCACCACCCACTACACATTTTGTTGGCTGTGGTGGCATTCAGACTACAGCCTCTTAAAATGTTTATACACAAATGTTAACTGATAAATTATGCAGATAGTTACAGGTTAGTGAACCATCATCAGCTGTAGGGCATTACAAAAAGAATGAAGTTGCAGATGGTACTTATGATACAATGCGCATGCAACACTGCCAGGCAGTGCTTTGGGACAATCGAGAAGTTGGGCTTGGCTCCTTAATAGTCTGTACTACATGCCTAGTTAGTACTTCTGAATCTATACCTTTTGTGAAGAATCTCTTGACAATGTAATGAGGTAATCATTCTCTCATACATAACAAGTGGGTCTATATTAAATTGTCGAAACGGCATTACAGCGAATGTAGTTTTGATGGCAAATTTAGAGCAAAATCCCTTAAGAGCAAAAGTCCCACACTTTGAAATGTTTTTACTGGTTTGCTGTGTCTTGTTGGTCTACCGATTTTTTTCCCTAGGAAAAAAATCGGTGACCTGGGCTTTCACTGTTTCCAGATTTCACTCTATATTTGTCGTTGAAATGGCATTCACTGTAATGCTGTTTTGGCAATATAATATAGACCCATAACAAGTCCCTCTCTGTGTTGTGCTTTATATGTTCTTCCTGTCTACAGTTCCCAGGGTCAGTAGAGGGTTCACCTCTTATGGAGTGGAATGACTACAATGGATATCCACACCTGTGGTGTGAATCCAGTGGATAGGCTGAGATTATATGGGCTTTAGTAGTACGTCTATGAGAATGTACTTGGCACTTACAAGGAGGCAACATGGCACCTTATCAGGACCTATAGAGCTAATGCTTTTGGCCTTCAAGAGAGAATTCAAGACTTGGTTGGAAACAGGTTGTCAGATTTCCAACCAGCCAGGTAGGGACTTTAAAAAAAAAAAAAAAAAAAAAAAAGGTCTTTAATGCGGAACAGAGTTCCCACATTAAAGAATAGTAGCTCTGCACAGCTCTTGTGTTTAATGCATTGCAGTTCCGCATTCAACACGAGTAGCTCCGTGTTTAGCGATTTTTGATTGGCCCTTATACCGGCATACGGCCAATTAAAAATCGTTAAACACGGGGCTACTTCTGTTTAATGCGGAACACAAGAAGCTCCGTGTTTAGCGATTTTTGATTGGCCCGTATGCCAGGTATATGGGCCAATCAAAAAAAAAAAAACCAAAACGGAGGCTGGCCGGGATTTAAACCGGCAGGGTGGTACTCGGGATCAGGCTGCTGATCTCGGGACAGTCCCACCCAAATAGGGAAGTCTGGCAACCCTGGTTGGAAATGATTTGGATGACAGGGTGGGCATGCTAATATGCTGTGGAAAGTTAGTAGGGATATATGGGTAAAGCTTTAGCTGAATTTGTCAGACAGTATGTTGGCTATGTCCTCAGGGAATGAATATGTGTAATGCTGGGCATTAGGTCTAAGGTTTCTGACATAGTTGAAGAAGGCTTTGTGGTTATCCTTTGCATCTGTGGTAATTTTCAATATATACTTATTTTCCAAGGATTTAATTTTGGTTCTGAGTTCTTTAGTTCTTTTTGTGCTTTCCTCTAGATGATTGGGTATTAAGTTTGTTCATATGGGCTATGAGTTTCTTCCTCTTATTGTAGAGTTAGTTTATACTAGAGTTCCACCAATGAGGTTTATTTCTGAACTTGGCACTGTATTTGTGTCTTAGGGGACCAATACCTCAAAGCATGCCTTGAGGTGGGTATAGAAATTATCCACAAATGTGGCAGAATATGTGATGAAGTTATTAAGTTGAAGAAATAGTTGAAATTTCATCAGGTCATCAGTTAGCTGGATTAGGTTTGCCTTGGAGTAGTCTTTAAAGACATAAGGATTTTTGTGGTAAATCTGATTTCATCCTTATAGTAAATGTTACTGAATGATGGTCAGATCTGACCAGTGATGTGGTAACTGAAGGTGCTAAGTGAGCATATGGAGGGGGGGGTTATATTGCTGAGAACCAGATCCAGTATTTTAGGACCCTAAGTTGGGACTAGAGTTAGTTGATTTAAGAAACCAGCACTAATAAAGTTCAGGAATCTTTGTGCATACATATTAGTGATGATGTAGTCTTCCCACTTAATGGATGGATAGTTAAAGTCACCCAAAAGTATAGTGTTGGGCTCAGTAGGGAGGGATGTCAGTTTGTTTAGCAAAGGATTTTAGGTTGTAAGTAACAGGGAATGGGTAAAGTAGTTTATTTTGAAGTGGTTGCTTAGCATAAAGTGTATATGTGTGTGTTTGTATATGTATATATGGTTTATATGCATGTGTTTGACAGTTCCCTTTGTCAAAAAGAAAAAAAAAAAAGCCTGTATACCTAATGGAAAATCAGCTGATCTCACATTATCATTTTTTTCTGTAACAGATTACAGTACAGCAGGGAAAGGGGAATTTGCCATTTCCTCCACTGTACTGAGATCTCAGATTTGATATATATATAAAATTAATGGGTCTATATTAGAGGAGGAAAGCGACGAAAGAGTGAATGCTCTTTCATCGACACGTAAAACCTGAACTCTGAAAACAGCGAAGTTACGGAACAGCGATTTTTTTCCCAGGGAAAAAAATCAGTAGGCCGTTCTCTGCCCTTTGCTGTTTTCTCCACTTTGGTGCGATCTTGGAGTTGGTATATTTAAGTAGGGGGTGTGTGGTAGGCACAGCCCCCCACATCGGGGGGGAGCCACTTTATTTTTTCTTTATAATTTTTTTTTTTGGACCAGCAATTTTTCTTTCCCTGGAAAAAAATCGCTGTTCTGTAACTTCGCTGTTTTTAGACTTCGGGTTTTACGTGTCAACAAAAGAGTGCTCTTTTGTTATTCTAATCTTCTTCTTCTTTCAGCTTTTCCCAGTTAGGGGTTGCCACAGTGGATCAACTGTCCGCTCATGATAGACAGTGGAGTTTTACGGTGTCGAGTTGCTAGCCCGGCACCCCACCTTCCACAGAAGGCACACACATGCATGCACTCACAACTAGGGCCAATTTAGAGTGTCCAATCTACCTACAACATATCTTTGGGATGTGGGGAGGAAACCGGAGCTCCTGGAGGAAACCCACGTGACCACAGGGAAGACATGCAGACTCCGCACAGAAGGCACCCCAGCCGAGGATTGAACCAAAGAACCTCTTGCTGTGAGGCGGCAACGCTAACCACTGCACCACTGCAGCCATCCTTGTTTCGTTCTTCTAATATAGACCTGTAATTAAGCAGTGTGTGTGTGTGTGTGTGTGTGTGTGTGTGTGTGTGTGTGTGTGTGTGTGTGTGTGTGTGTGTGTGTGTGTGTGTGTGCGTGTGTGTGTGTGTGTGTGGGGGGGATGCCTGCAAAAACACGGGATCTTTATTCTTTTGTTTTTCTGATTGGTTGGGTAGTTATTGCTGTTCAATGTTTTAAATATTCAATATATGGACTTATATATGAGTACTGTATGAGTTATCCCTGCAAGGGTTTTATCACATGGTGAAATGGTGGTGTTTTCCATTGCTGGTACAGTTTGATGAGTTATGTACAGTTGAAGTTCATTATATCGACTTATGTAATTCAAGGGTTTTTGCCCTTTTTCTGAGTTAGTGTGACCATTGAGTTAGTATATTTAATTTCTGGGAGTGTGGGGCTGTTTTTTGTTTTGCTTTTCATAATTGCAAGTTTAACCTATTGGTTTACATTTAAAATTACTTTTTGTGATGATTTTAGTGGCAAATAATGGTAACTGCTGGTGAGCTTGTTCACTGTTTTGTGTTTTGATCAAATTCATCTGTGATTATTCATTGTATCATTATAAACTCATATATATATATATATATATATATATATATATATATATATATATATATATATATCTGGATGACATTCATTTGATCTAAAGCCAAAATATCTAAAACCTATTGCTGGCACAAAATACCTAGTTGCACATAGGACAACTAATTTGCACTGACATGTACTGTCACCATAGCTGCAAACTGGATACTCCTGACAGTGACTGATATTCTCACTCCAACTATCTAATCAATAAAAAAGGGGCTGTTGCCATGGATATGAACCTTCCTACTGTCTCTGTTACCGGCTTGGCGGATATGGGCATCCTGAGGCAATGTAGAAATTGCCTCGTGTTTATTGACAACCAGTTAATTCTCAAACAAACTGATATGGTATGCGAGAGATGTATTTACACAATGTCAACGGAGGCAAAGCTCTCATATAAAAGTTCTCTTAATGTCAATAAGGATGTCAGTAGTACACACTCTGCACTCATCACACACAATTCAAAGCAGACATATCGACCCACATATGTTTAAGCACTTCAATGTAACTGTCCTAAACCACAAAGACCTCCTAGATGAAATACACATACAAATACCCTCAGCAGCCCCAAACGCGCTCTTTCAAAACAACACCCACATTAACACATAGAGCTACATCTCATGGAGCCTCTACCTCTAAGCCCATAAGGCAAGCCACCACACAATCCAACATTCTAGTCATTGGAGACTCCATCATAAGACACAATGATGTCCCTCTCACCAGGCTGAGTAAGGAGAAAGTCACAGTCAGTTGCTTATCAGGGAATAGGAGCCACAACATTATGCAGGCACTCAGCTCATTGGACCACAATTCCCAATATGACTCAGTCATAGTCCATGTGGGAGTAAGTGACCTGAGACATACCTTCCTAGAGTATATGAAGAGAGACATCATGGAGCTCTTGGAATATGTGTCTCAGGCTGGAATGAGCCTAGCACTGAGCAGAATTTTACCTTCTCCAAGGATGATGCCACAGTATGAAAAAAAGATGATTGACTAATAATTGGATTAGTTTCTGGTGTCATTCTAAGGGGTGCAATATTTGTCAGCATGAAAGCAGATGGTCAACAGAACACGCTGCTTTGCCAGGGATGGCCTGCACCTCTCCACTCTAGGCTTTTGAATATTATCTAAAACATTGTCTTCCCCCATAGTGCCTTTTTTAGGCAATACCAAACTGAAAGTACTTTTGACATAATAAATCAACCCCAAGAAAATCTAAAGGTATTACTGCTCGATGATAGGAGTCTAAACAAAAAACTCCACTCCCTAGAAGCTGTCTTTACCCTAGAGAATGCTGACATCTGTGCAGTCACTGAGACATGGTTTACAGCCACAGAGACCACACCAACAGTGCTAGGTTATAATGCTTTCCACACATTTAGGCCAGCTACTTCACAGGCAGGGACTAAAGGTGGAGGTGTCTCTCTATACATCAAAGATAAGTATACTTCAAGGCTGGTCAAACAGGACAATGCACTCGAGCTGCTCCATGTTCAAATCACCATTGGCAAAATCCAATACCACTTCCTTAGAAGCTATAGGTCCCCCTCTAAGACTCAGGAAACCCATACCATGTATTTAAACTTATTAAAAACACTAACCATCCAACTCAATACCATATTCATAGGTGACTTTAATTACCCCACTATTAACTGGGAATCCTACATGACACCAAATGTACATGCGCAGATAATTCCTGGATTTTGTAAACACAAACTCCCTGGACCAGGTAGTCAGTGCACCAATCAGGGGTGCGACCATACTGGATCTGATCCTCACTAATATGAGAGAGTGCTGCACACCCCCTACTGTAATGCCTTCCCTGTTAAGGTCAGACAACAAAATGGTCTCCTTTGAAGTAAAAATAAAACCTGGACCCCCAGTTAAACTGGAGGTATTCAAGAACTATTCTAAGGCTAACCTCCTGCTATTAAGTGAGAACCTGGCAAAATTTCAACCCTCCATAAACCCTGAGAACACTGCTGCCTATGCAGAACTGTTCACAGAAACCCTGTACAAGCCTGTTAATAGCTGCATAGAGGCAGCTGTATCCACCAGAAAGAAGTACAGAACTAACTCAAAAAACAAGCCACCCTGGTAGAATCCCAAAATCAGTAGGCTGTATAACAGGAGGAAGAAAATCATGGTAAAAATTAGGAGGTGCAGCACCCAGCAGGATAAAAGCATAAAACTAAACAAACAACTCAGAGGACAAATAAAGTCTACTAAAGCCAAATTTGAGGCAAGTTTGGCCTCCCAGGCCAAATTCAACCACAATGCATTCTCTAACTATGTTTGCAACCTCAAAGGCAATACACAAATGTGTGCAGAGCTCATTGTAAATGGAGCCAGTTATACTGAGCTAGAAGACATAGCAAACCTCCTGGCTGATAAATTCAGCTCCATCTTTACTCCTCCCTCCCCCTCAACCTTCCCTCAGGAAATATCTTCAAATATAACTCCCCCTACTATCAGTAGGGAACAGGTCCTTAATGCTCTCTCTCAGACCAAGAACACTGCATCAGTGGGCCCAGACAATATCTCAGGATGCCTTCTAAATAGCATGAAACATGACCTATATGGGCTTCTGGAATTACTATTTAACTGCAGCCTCCAAACAGGTTTTGTGGCTCATGAATGGAGAAAGGCAACAGACATCCCTCTGCACAAAGGTGGGCCATCTACAGACCCATAAGTCTCACTAGTCATATATGTAAAACCATGTAAAGGTATCAGAACTTGTCAGAGATTTGGTATGCATGGCTAGGCTTAAAAAGGCCCTTGTGGTTGTTATCTTAGTAAACACCTATGAACAAGTCAAAATATTAAAAACTTGGAATCTAACAGAGCTGGGTCAGACATAGCTTTGTAAGTCAAGCAGAGATCGCCTCTTAGTAGATGATATGAGACAGAGAATAGCTGGAGTTTTTTGAATCTGTCCATGTAGGACATGTGTTTAAGGCCTAGGATCCTCTTCGTGAGGTACTTTTGTGGCCTTTCCAGCTGTTGCATGTGTCTAGTGATGTACACGCCAAATGGGGCATTATACTCGATGATTGACCTAATGAGGGAAGAGTAGAGAGATATGATGACCTCTTTCTTCCTGGATGCAAAACCCTTGGTAATGAGATGTGCCACATAGAAGGACTTTCTGACCACAGTGGCAATGTGGTGGTTGAAGGACAGGTTGCTATTAACCTGTGTCCCCAGATCTCTTATAACACCTTCAGTGTTCAGTGGGCTCCCATCAATGTGGTAATTAGTGGGGACTCAGTTTTTCCCAAAGGGGATGACAACATATTTTTGGCATTAAGCTTAAGGCCATAGTTTCAACATCAGTCATTGATGTCAGTGAAGCTTTTCTGTAGGATGTCTACATCACTTGGGAAGTTAATAATGGTTCCTAGCGTGCAGTTGTCTGCAATGTTGATCAGCCAGAGTGCTTCCATTTTTGGCCTGGACTTCTGAGAAGTAGATGCCAAACAGGAGAGGACCAGGTCCGATCCCTGTGGGACTCCACTCATGACTGGTCTGCAGTCTGACTTGGAGTCCGCTACTTTCACACTGTGGGTTCTATCTGTGGGACAATTTGCAACCCACCTAGTGATATAGGGGTTGATGCCTAGTTTGGTGAGTTTATCAATAATTCCTGAGTGGGGAATGGTATAAAAGGCCTTGGCCAGATCGAAGTAGGCTGTGTGAACTGTCTTGCCCTCATCCACATCTCTGGTGACTGACTCAAAGAAGTCAACCAGGTTGAGCAGGCATGATCTACCTTTCACAAAACTAAATTGTGTGGGATCTTAAGTTTGGAGATTTCCTATATCCTTGTTAATTAGGTCCATGATGATGCACTCCATAGCCTTACATATCAGACTTGTCAGGCTAATGAGGCAATAATTCCCAGTGTCTGTAGTCGCTTCCCTTTTTATGGAGAGGGATGACTGTAGCAGTGCACCATTCAGTAGGGTCAAAGCCTGAGGTGAGGCTGTAATTGAACAAGGCACACAGATGTGGTGCTAGTTCACTTTGTAGTTCATGTAGAACATATCCAGAGATATTGTCGGGTCCCATGGAAGCTGTATTCTTGGCCTTGGACAATGCAGCTTTAACCTGTGCTGCAGTAATGCTGGGTGCCTGGCATTCCTCTGGTATTGTGATTGGTCCTTTGGGGGGGGGGGTTAAGCTGGCACTGAATCTGTCGGCCAGTATGTTGGCAATATCTGTTGGCTCAGTATAGGAGATATCATTGTGCAGTAACTCAGAGCAAACCTGGGTATTGCCGTGGAGATTCTTGATATAACTATAGAAGGCTTTGTGGTTGTTTTTAGTGTCTGTCGCAATTCTGCCTTCATAGCTGGCTTTAGAGGTTTTGATGAGGGATCTCAACTTTTTGTTGAGGCTAATAAGGGAGTTTTTCCAGTCTTGGGACTTCACCTTTTTCTGCAACAGTTTCTTCCTTCTTTTATAGAGTTTATTAATGGCAGGGGACCACCAGATTGGCTTCCTTTTTTTGGAAGAGAGCTTCTTGGTTCTGTTGGGTATGGCTAGTTCCATGCATTTATGTACGTGTTTGTATAGTGCATTGGTGTAGGATTCAGCAGTCATGCATCTATTTTCCATTGACATGGGTGCCGTGAAGTTAGCCATCTCTGTTTTTAATCATAGGTGGCAAATTGATTGAGGATAGTAAGGGCTTGACACAATATGAGTAAACCTGCAGTCATTAACAAACTGTTGGATCTCACTTGATGTAAACTGTGTACTACTGTCTGTAAGTAGCTCAAAAGGTAGTCCATATCTTTAGAATGTGGTTTTGAGCATGGTTATGATTTGTGGGGTAGTCATGGCTGGTACACAGATTATCTCTATATCATGAGAATAATAGCCCACAGCTATACAGTAATTTTTCCTTTTATACTCATACAAATCAGCAGCTATCTTTTGTCAAGTACCTTGCGCTAAAAGAGTCGCCATCAATGGCTCTCTCTTTTGAGAAGCTTTACAAATGATACAGAAGTTACACTTGGAGACTAGATTGTTAATGTCTAGTTAATATTTGGCCACCACACTGACATTTTGTTTTTTATCAACATTTTATGAGACCTCAGTGACCTCCATGTGTTCAGTGTAGCACTTCAGCTTGCTGTCATTAAAGTACAACCATTCTGTCCTGGTATAACAACAAGCCATCATGCTCTGATACTTATGCTTTGAGTGGGAAGTACTTATGCATGAGTCCAGCAATTTAACCAGGCATCTTGAACATATTCTATAACAGTTTGCAACTCTTGATCAGTTTAGGTAACTTGTTTAAGTTGTTCTAGTCTTTGGTAGCTACTAGTCTAGTAATCGTTATACGATACACATCTTCTTATTCAATATCAGATAATGGCCGGTCATGTACAGGACATTTGGATAACACACCTGCAACACCTAACTGCTTCCCAGACACATATATCACTCTGGTATTGAACCTTCTCAATCCCATCAACAATCTCTGGTACCTGGGTGGCACTTGTTATAGACTGTTAAAGAAAAGTATGGAATCATTGGATTATGCTCAGTCTGCATTTGTAAACTCTTGAGCACTACTACGCATCTGGAGAATCTTTCACATGTCCACGTGCTCATAAGGCACTCTTTTTCAATACTAGAAATATTTTTGCTCAGCATCAGTTAACATTCTGTTGCAATAAGCCACTTGACATAACACATGTTTATTCATTTTGAGTAATGCTGCCCTAAAGCCATAGCTACTAGCATCTGCACTCACTATTTTCATTTTACTGACATCAATCATAGCATTGTAGGACTGGACATGTAAGAATTTTTTTTTTTTAGTTTGTTAAATGCTTGAGCTTCAGCATGTCCCCATGACCAGGGTATGTCTCTCTTTAACAGCTCTTTTAATAAACTTAATAGAGTTGAGATATCAAGTATGCGCTAGCTCAAAAAGTTAATCATGCCTAGGCCTTGTCTTAACTCAGTCAGACAAGATAGATTCTGTAACTCGGTTATTGTGCTAACATTGCTTACATCTTAATTGAGCCCACTAGTACATATACTCTGACTAAATTAATGCCACTCAGTCTTTCCAAAACAGTGTTTGCCTTGGTTTAACTTTAATCCAGTTTCTGATAAATTGAAGCATTACCTCTAACTTTAAATCATGCATCTTTTTATCCAAATCAAATATCAGAATGTCATCCATACAACAACTTCATCAAACCAGACATTCAGCAGATTATCAGGACAAAGGAAAGGGGGAGAAATAATACTGATTGCTAAAGGGGTCCTGTGGTAATAGAAGAAGAGAGCAGGAAGACAGTAATGTCGAATTTGTAGTAGTAAGGGGTTATTGTCGGGAGATGAGAATTAAGATGACATATCTTCTTCTTTCAGCTTTTCCCAGTTAGAGGTTGCCACAGCAGATCACCTGTCTGCTCATGATTGGCAGTGGTGTGTTACAGTGTCAAGTTGCCAGCCCGGCGCCCAACCTTCCACAAAAGGCACACACACGCACGCACTCACATGTAGGGCCAATTTAGAGTGTCCAATCCACCTACAACATGTCTCTGGGATGTGGGAGGACACCAGAGCACCTGGAGGAAACCTACACAACCAAAGGGAGGACATGCAGACTCCGCACAGAAGGCACCCCAGCCGAGGATCGAACCGGCGAACCTCTTGCTGTGAGGCGGCAATGCTAACTGCTACACCACCGTGGCTGACCAGAATATTTCACCCAAAAGGAAACTTTTGGGAGAAATCATAAGCTTTCAGCAGGGAATATTATTTATAGGTGGGGACTGTAAGCTGATTTGCAAAAGTGAGGATGGATCAGGGGAACCTAGAATGGAAAATATAACAAGAGAAGGTAGATTCCTCAATCAACAGAGGAGTTTCTGAGAACAGATAGTATTCTTGTGGAAATTTGGAAGTTAGAAGGGAAAAGAGTGATAAAGATCTGGAAGGCTTTGTTTAACAATATTTTAAAGGGGGGTAGTAACTTCTTGGAAGAAAGCTATGGTGGCTGAAGTACCCAAAGAGGGTAAAGAACCCTCAGATCTGGCTTCATATGCAGCATTTTGATTTTTTAACTATGATTTTAAAGTGCTTATATTACAGTTTATGTCCATATTAGTGAATGGCAAAAATGCTATAAAAACCAATAGATCTGGATCAATGCAGTTTTGAGGAAGGGACGCAAACTTTTGACAACATTAACAGAACAATGGCGAATCAAAGGGAAATGGAATGTAAGAAAACAATGATGTTGTTGGTGAGGCTTAAAACAGAGAAATCATTTGACACAGTCAGCTGTTATATTATGAGTAGGGTAATGGAAGCAGATAGAATAATAGGGTTAATAAGGAAGTTATATGAAAAGTCAAAGACAAGTATTAGGTTGGAACAGTTGATCTATGACAAGCTGTGTTTGGACATATGAATCAGGCAGGGATGTCCTCTTCCCACTCTTTTATTAGATTTATAATAGAGACATTAACAAAGAAAATAAAGGACTCACAATTCAAGGATATAACTGGTGTGGTAATCATGAAAAGTAAGCTTTATTTTCAGATGATAATATTTTGCACTTGATAAATCCAGAAAAGGACATGTCAGTGTTGTAGAACATTCTAAGTAATTTTCAGGACAATCAGGATCCTAAACAAATGAAGATTAAGCAAACAGCTACAATAGTAAACTTTTCATTATACAACGACCCCCCATTAATATTCAAAAACGTGCATGCTGATTGGTCAGCGTGCACGTTGTAAATCTGAGTTATAGTAATGGAAAATGGTCCGGTCGCCCGGACTTTTTCCATTACTATAACTCTTTTTTTACAGCAACGGAGAACGCAAGATCTCCGTTGCTTCACACTGTCTCGCTATGTTAAACGAGTTTAACATAGTGAGACAGTTTGTAAAAACAACAGAGATCTTGCTTTCTCCATTGCTTTTTTCAAAACTGTCTCGCTATGTTAAATGGGTTTAACATAGCGAGACAGCTTAAAAAACAGCAACGGAGAATCTCCGTTGCTTTTTTTAAAGCTGTCTTGCTATGTTAAACCTATTTAACATAGCAAAACAGTTTGTAAAAAGAACGGAGATCTTGCTTTCTCCGTTGCTTTTTTCAAAACTGTCTCGCTATGTTAAACCCATTTAACATAGCGAAACAGTTTGTAAAAAGCAACAGAGATCTTGCTTTCTCCATTGCTTTTGCCCACAGCTCTGATGTACTGCATAAGCATATGCATGTGCAGTACATCAGAACTGCCGCAGAATACCAGACAGCTGTGGAAGGGCAGCAAGGAGGCAATATACAATGCCATTATTTAAGAAAAGTAATTTTTTTTTCTTAAATAATGTCATTGTATAATAGCAATAACCCACTTCTGGGTGTGGGTAATGCTGGATTTACCCACGGTTGGCTTTGTTTGGCCACTCGGGCTTCGCCCTCATGACCAAACCAGACCAACCGTGGGTAAATCCAGCATTACCCACACCCAGGCATGGGTTATTGCTATAATCACGTATGAATTGGTTCAAAAACATCCATATTTCTGAGGACATGGTAGGATGAAGTATTTAGGTATATGGATTAAAAAGGATTCTGCCATGGTAGCTAAGGATATGTAGGAAGAAACTAAACAAAAGATAATACAAAATGAAACTGGAAGCTTTTGATTATGAATACATATAGTAAGGTACGTACAAGCAGTGAAACTGTTTTACTTTGCTTTGACCCTTCAGTGTTATATATAGGTTATATATAGGTCAGGTATATTTTTATCAACCAGATGGGAAATATTAGATGACAATTAATAAAGAGTTGAAGGAATTCACTTGGGAGGGGAAGAAGGCAAGAGTTAAACGGCATACGTTGATTCTCCCAACAGAACAAAGTGATTTAGAATTTCATCATTTGAAGGGGTGCTTTAAAGCTACACAGTTAAGACTCATATGCATAACTTAAGCAGAAGGTTATAAGTCAAAGTGGAAAAGGATGATGATGATGGAATGAGGAGGTGAGTTCAAGAGACAGAAAATGACACTAACAATTTAAATGCAAGTCCTTAAGAAGAATAGTAACAACTATATAGAATAACATATTCATAAAGTAACAGAAAATATTCTTGAGAACCAAGTAAGTGTGGGAATGGACAAAGGAGATTTTACCTATAGGGATGTCTCTAAGTAGGAGAATAGAAGCTAAGCAAGAGGGGTTGGAATTTACTGGAGGAAATTATCAAAGGATCCAAGATATTGGGAGGCAAAAATACCCAAACCCATGCTATTCAAGGAGACTAGGGACGAGCACAAAGTCAATCCACAAACTCTTAACAGCGTGCTTCAGCAACAGGACTGGAATCCACTAAAAACTCTACCTTTAGACCAGGCACTTGATTATTTTAATACTACTTTTACGAATGTACTAAATATACTAGCTCCCATCAGGAAACTCAGGACTAAAGTTAACTACGCCCCATGGCTAAATAGGACAACAAAAGCCTTAATAAAAGCCAGAGACAATGCCTAGAAAACCTGGAAAAAGAATGATACTATCCAAGGCAGACAGAAATATCAAGAACTACGAAATAAGGCCAAAACCCAAACAAAAGTAGATAAAAAGAACTACTTCGTAGACATCCAAAACAAGCACTCTAGAAACCCCCAAAAGTTCTGACAGGCTATCAATACCCTTCTAGAACCAGGCAAAACCACCACCCCATCTCCCAACAACAATTCTGATGATAGCATAGCTTCAGAATTCAACCATCACTTCACAGAATCTATCCTCGCACTATCTAACATACCCACCTTCACACTCTCACCTGTACCAGCCTTTTCAGTTAAAAAGCTAGTCTCTAAACTAAAACCCACCACACTCACAGCAGATGGTTTACCCACAAATTTTCTAAAATTAGCTGCAGAATCACTAGCCTACCCTGTCTCAATTCTTATAAACCGCTCTCTACAAGAAACCTACGTACCCCATCTATGGAAAGTGTCACATATAATTCCCCTTCACAAAGGCGGAAACACCTATGAACTATCAAACTACCTGCCATTTGCTATCTTGTCCCCCTTTCCAAGCTTCTGGAGAAATGTATTCACACCAAGGTAATGCACTTCTTATGCTAACAAAACCTCCTCTCCCACACAGCATGGTTTCTGCCCAAGCCATAGCACAACCACTGCTCTACTCTCCTTTACCAATCAGATTAACCATCTAAGAAACAACAACACATTCGTCTCAGCCATATTCCTAGATCTATCAAAAGCATTTGATATGGTCTCCCACAATCTACTCTTAGACACTCTGTCAACCTCATCCTTCACCCCCTCTACTACTTCATTAGAAGCTATCTCTCTGTCAGAAAACATTCAGTTAAATGGCAGAGTACACTATCTCCTCTATTACCACCTACTACAGGCATCCCACAAGGATCAATACTGGGTCCTCTACTATTCACCATTTTCACTAACAAACTACATACTTCCACCCTGCATGCATCACTTATACAGTATGCAGATGACTCCACCCTAATCTGCTCAGCCCCATTCATAACCACACTTCAAAAGCTCACCAAAGAATCCTTCTGCTCCATGGAACAATGGATTACTGATATCCAACTCATTCTAAACCCCAGCAAGACCAAATTACTCCTTTTTACCCCCAATAAATCCAAATCCACACCTCCTACCTTCAATATCTCCTCCAAAAATGGAACCAAAATCTCCCCCTCCCCTCACACTAAGTTGCTCGGGGTTGAAATAGATAACAATCTAAACTTTAATGTCCATATCTCACAAACCATCACAAAGGTAAGTACATAAGAAACTAGGAACCCTATACAAACACAAACAGTTCCTATCGGACTAAGCTAGAATCTCCTTAGCCGAAACCCACCTCTTGTCTGCCCTAATGTATGCATCACCAATCCTAATTCATATCAGGAAAACAGACCTAAACAAACTAGAGTCATGTTACAATACAATTGCAAAGTTCACTAACAACTCCACTTTTAGAAGTCATCACTGTCTTGCCCTGAAGCAACTACAGTGGTTAGAACTCCCTCAGCTAATTAGCTATCACTAATTAGTCCTCACCTTCAACATAATAAGGAACCCTCTGAAAACCCCAGCCCTAAACCAACTTCTAAACCAATATTCTGCAAATCGCCCTCTACGCTCATCCAACAAAACCCTGCTCTGCATAACCAAAACCAATAACACTGCAGGGAAAAGTCTGTTCTCCCACACCATTGTTAGGGACTGGAATGACCTCCCCCAAAGTATTTCCTCTGCACCATCTATCTCACTTTTCAAAAAATCACTAAAGTCACACCTCTTGCAATCATGGCTCTGCCCCTGTATCACATAAAATCTTTTCTGCTCTCCTCCTAACTTGCCACACCTCATCTCCTCTGCTTACCTCAGCTATTCTGTACTCCCTATCAGGAAGTACTATCCTACAAACTATTTCTCACGCTATGACATATCTCCCGAATAGCCTTATTTTACAATTCCATTCCTTCATTTTTATGCTTTGTACTACCAATAGGCAATTCAAAGTTTTGCTATGTACCAAGCTTGCTCAAATCAAACTAAGGTATGTAAAATCTCTTACACTGTATATATGCCACTGTACAGAAATTTTCTGTCATTTGTGGATTTGTTGTCATATAAAGAGATGGAGCTCTGATTGTATATATGCCTCTGTACAGAACTTTTTTTGTCATTTGTTGTATTCGTACCATTATGTAATGGAGCTTTTCTCCCCGGGCCTCCGCTGTAAATGGACCTTGTTCCAGTTGGACTTTCCCAGTAAACAAATGTAAAATAAAAATAAAAAAAAAATAAAATAAAATAAATGAGCAAAGTACTCAAATTCATTAGGAATATGTATTGACAGGGTCAGTCCAGTTTGTTGAGTGTATGATGCATCAGATATGCAACTTCAAATTCCACAACTTTGAAAAGAGAAGTGTCTCTCTTTATTGGGAGAGATGTATTAAGTAAAATAAAGCTGCTAGTGTTTGTGTAGATTGTAAAAGTGTATTATAGCCATTGCCACTTTACTGCTGTATAGCATTGCTATTTTAAGAATGTGTATATCCCATAATCCACTGCATTTCTTATCCTAATGTCTGTGTATTCATGATGACTGAAGCTTCAACATCATTTCTACTGACCTGCCATATTGCACACAATAAAAGTTAATGTTTGACTAAAACGCTGGTGTAACCTGACATTTCTGGCAGTACTATTCTCTATTCCTGGGGAAGCATTACAGTACATCATAGATGAAACCTAACCACATCTCAGTGATTACCGTAATATTTACACATAGCATGGAGAGGATATGGACTGCATCAAGTCCAAAATACCCTGATTGTATCATTAATTCCTGATATATACTAGTGAGAGAAATTTACAAATAGCCTTCTTGAAATCTAGAAAGCTGAAGCCATTTAGGCAGGAAACTGTTCAATGAAAGCAATTAGTCATTGAGAGGATGTTCTCAATAACAGGTTCATAGGTTCATAGGTAGGTACTAGGCCATCTGCCCGAGGGCATTTATAATCCTAGCTAGAGTGTGTCGGCTTTCGCCACCCCATTGATTAATTAACTGAGCCTCTGTCAAGCAGAGCCAATGAAGTGATCCCAGGGGTGTACTTTCTGTTACCCATCCACTCGTCAAGGCTTCTCTTGAAGAGTGTTAGTGAGGGGCTCTGTCTAATGTAGTTAGGAATTTTGTTCCAAAGCATGAGGAGTCTCTGTGACAGGAATCTATCCCTCCAGCACGTTCTATTTATTGTTGTGGTGAGGTTTAGCTCACTAGAGTGCGTGGCTCGCAGTGACTTGGATTTCTTTAGGTGGAGCATGTCCATCAATTCTGAGCTGGACATGGCTTTGTAAGTCAGGCAGAGATCACCTCTGAGTAAGCGATATGCCACTGAGTACAGCCGGAGTTTTTTCAGTCGGGCTGCATAGGACATAAGTTTGAGGCCAGTAATCCTCTAGGTGCTTTTGTGGTCTTTCAAGCTGTTGGAAGTGTCTTGTGAGATACATCTCAAATGGGGCATTGTACTCTATGATGGGTCTGATGAGTGACGAGTAGAGGGGCACTATAACCTCTTTATTTCTAGATGCAAACCCCTTAGTAATTAGATGGGCCACATAGAAGGATTTCCTAACTACTTTGGCAATATGATTGTCAAAGGAGATATTACTATTTACCTGGGTCCCCAGATTTGTTATTACCTCTTCTGTATTAAGGGGGCTGCTGCCTATCTGGTAATTCATGGGTGTTTTGTTTTTCCCAAATGGGATGACTATGCATTTTTTGGCATTTAGCTTGAGGCCATGACTTTGACACCAGGTGTCTGTCTCAGTAAGGCCTTTTTGGAGGATGTCTGTGTCAGCCGGAGAGTCAATTATGGCTCCCAGTTTGCAGTCATCGACGAACTTGGTTAGCACGTAGCCTGTGGAGAGGCTGAGGTTGAACAGCGTGTTTAGGTGGGGGTTAGTTCATTCTGTAGTTCGTGCAAGACACAGCCTGGGACACCATCTGGCCCCACTGATGTTGTGTTTTTGGCTTTTGAAAGGGCTGTTTTCACCTGTGCTTCTTTGATTTCCGGGACACTATACTTTTCTGGTATTGTTGTGGGCCCTTTTGAAGGTGAGAAGGAGGTGAAGTTTGCACTGAATCTATCTGCCAGTATGTTGGCAATATCAGTAGGTTCAGTATATTTTGTGCTATTTTGCACTATCTCAGAGCATATCTGCGAGTTGCCACTTAGATTTTTGACATAGCTAAAGAAGGCTTTGTGGTTATCTTTCAAGTCCTTGGCTATTTTTCTTTCGAAGTTAGCCTTGGATGATTTTATGAGGGACCTTAGTTTCTTACTGATACTGATCATGGAGTCAGCTACTTTCACACTGTGGGTTCTACCTGTGAACCAGTTTGCAACCCACCTAGTGATATAGGGGTTGATGCCTAGCTTAGTGCGTTTTTCTATGATTCCTGAGTGGGGAATGGTATTAAAGGCCTTGGCCAGATCAAGGTAGGCTGTATGAACCACCTTGCCTTCATCCACAGCTCTGGTGACTGACTCAAAGAAGTTGACCAAGTTGAGCAGGCATGATCTACACTTCACAAAACCAAACTGTATGGGATCCAGAGTTTGGAGATTACCTATATCCTTGTTTATTAGGTCCATGATGATGCGTTCCATAGCTTTGCATGTCAGACTCTTCAGGCTAATGGGGTAATAGTTCCCAGGGTCTGTAGTAACTCCTCCTTTGTGGAGAGGGATGACTGTAGCAGTGCACCATTCGGTAGGGACAAAGCCTTTGGTGAGGCTGTGACTGAACAAGGCACACAGGTGAGATGCCAGTTCACTCTATAGTTCATGTAGAACACAGCCATGGATATTGTCAGGTTCCATGGAAGCTATATTCTTGGCCTTGGACAGTGCTGTTTTAACCTGGGAAGCAGTAATACTGAGTGCCTGGAAATCTACTGGTATTGTGACTGGCCCTTGGGAGGGGGGTGAAGTTGGCACGGAATCTGTCGGCCAGTATATCCAATATCTGTTGGCTCAGTACAGGAGGTACCATTGTGCAGTAGCTCAGAGCAAATCTGGGTATTGCCATGGAGATTCTTTACATAACTATAGAAGGCCTTGTGGTTGTCTTTACTATCTGCTGCAATTCTGTTTTCTAGCTTTAGAGGATTTGATGAGGGATCTCAACTTTTTGTTGAGGCTGATAAGGGAGTTTTACCAGTCTTGGGACTTAACCTTATTCCACATCCATTTCCTCCTTCTGTTGTAGAGTTTGTTTATGGCAGGGGACCACCAGATTGGCTTCCTTTTTTTGGAGGAGAGTGTCTTGGTTCTATTGGGTATGGTGAGATCCATGCATTTGTGTACGTGTTCGTACAGTGCATTGGTGTATGATTTGGCGGTCATGCAACTATTCTCCATGGGTGCCGTGAAATTAGCCACCTCTGTTTTTAGGAGCCAAAAGTTATCTTAGTTTGCTGTAGGTCTTGAACTTGAGGCTGGATATCAGAAAAAGAAGATGCTGAGAAGGAGAGAACCCAAGATTGAACCCAGCTTGACATTAGAAGTGACATTCTTGCATTAAGAGGAAGCATCAACTACTTTACTGTGAGAACTCTTCCTGATAGACACAGGTTACCTAGTGGGCAAAACAAGGGTTTATGTTGAATTGTGTTAGCGTACCAATGATACCATCTGGGGAATTGTGTTAAAGGCTCTGGCTATAACTAGGTGGTATGTATGTAATGGATGTATCCCATCCTAGTTGCCGAAATCACAGTACTCCAAAACTTACTTTGCCAAGATCAGTTCTCCGAAACTCCACTAGTCTGAAACAGCACTTTGCCGAATTTCATGTCTGTGAAATGTCTGTTTTCATGCTGTCTAGTGCACCATAGCAGTTATGCAGGTAGGTGTACAGCTTGTTGTCACTTTAGTGCAATCTCAGAATTGGTATATATAATTTGCAGGTGGTGTGGGGGGGTGCAGGGGCTCTTGCCCCCTTGCAAAAATGAGAGAGAAATACAGGATTTGTTTTAGTGCATGTTGTAGATTTTACTGATTGTCTTGTCGGTATGTTGTGTTTTGTCAAAGTGCCGTTTTGGACTAGTGGAGTTTCGGAGAACTGGTCTCGGCAAAGTGAGTTTCGGACTTCTGTAATTTCGGTAATTAGGATGGGATCTGTTATGGACACTGTCCATTGTTTGGTGATACTTCCAAAGGCATTAACAGGTTTATGAGACAGGAGCTGCATTTAAAAAAGTTGAAGTGATTAAGGTCTAAGGCCAGAAGATTATCAATGTCTACATTAACAAATTCAGATGTGAGAATCTCTGTAACCTTACATATAAGACTTATGCAGCTCATATGACTGTAGAAGCCTGGGATGGTGATCAGCCCATCCTTATGCAGTGGCAACAATGTGGCAACTTTCAGGCATCAGGGACATCTCCCCTAATGATGGCAAGATTAAAAAGTGGTTTGGACTGGCTGTTTTAGGTGTTGATAAGGAAGCAGCCCACCATATTATCATGACCCATGAATATAGTGTTCTTTGTTTTGGATAGGACTGATAGCACTTGATCAAGGTTGACTGTTTTTTTTGGGGGGTGGGGTGGGGGGATGATTGGGGAGACAACAACAAGGTAGGTAGTGGTGTGAAGTTGGAGCTAGATTTATTTGCTAACCTACTGGGTTTCACCTAGGATCACTGTACATGCTATTGTTATAAATATGCTTAGAGCATTAATGGGTGTTGCAAATATGTTTCTTAACATAGCTGAGAAAGATTTAATGGTTGTATTTAGTGGAGGTGGAAAGCCTAAGTTTGTATTAAGCCTTACTGTTTTTAATGGTACACTGGAGGTTGTTACCCTGTTTTGGGCTTTTTTGGTATATAAATGATGCCTTTTTATAGATGGTAAGCAGTTTCTTCCTTTTACTACACAATTTGTTAATGTCAGAGTTCCACAATAAGAATCTGCTGTTAAGTTTTCCACTGTATTGAAGAGGATAAGGATGACCTCCTTTTTTTTTTAATTTCTCCAAGTCTTTTGGGTTTCTAATACCATGACAGGAGTGGACCCCATTCCTAAGTCAAAGTATGATTAAAGTTCTTGAAATTAGTATTGTTTAAATCTTTGATGTTAGGCAGAAGTGCTGTTCACAGCACCCGCAATGTTCCCAGTAATGACTCCGTCTGTAATTTGTATGGAGTTACATGTATTGGTAATATATCTAAGTATGATTGTATTTTTTTTTTATAAGACCTGTTGCTCCTACTACTACTGGAACTGTCTGGGTATCCTTCTTCCACATTACCTTCATTTCTGCCTGCAAATCCTGGTATTTTATGACTTTGTGTCTCTCGGTAAGTAAGACACTATAGTCACTGGGTGTTGCAATTTCAATGATCAGTGTACTTTTATCTTCTTTCATGGACTACTATATCTCGGTTTTATCGCATCTATTTTTTGAACTGTTTGTAATAGGTGATCCCATGTAATATAAACTTCAACATTTTCTACAATGCTTTGTGGATTATGTTTCCAATGTTTTTCAGTATTATAATGTTTGCAGAATCCCCAGTGCGACAGTCTTGCCACATTATTATGCCTATCAGTATACAGTCGCCCTGCCATTAGTATATCGCAACCAGCAGTGAGGTGTGCAACTGTTTCCAATTCTGTTTTACAAAACCTACATTTGTCTGTTTCTTCCACATGTTCAATGGACTTTGTAAACCAACATGTATGTAGTGCACTATCTTGGGCTGCCAATATTAACCTTTCACCTTTGGTTTGAATTCACCTCTCCGTAACAATTCCTGCATTCAGTCCTGATCAACATGAGGTTGTTCCAAGACTTTATTATACTTTCAACTATATTTATGCATTTTCCACATTTCTTGCTTTCTCATGTGATCCTTCACCTTATAGTCTTTCTTTTGTGTTTTGTTACATTCAGTTGCTGCCTGATTTTTATCTACTTCTGGTTGGAATTCTATTTCCACTTGATGCAGATATGCTTCTGCTAAACTAAGCAGGGAAGTCATCTTAGACTTATTCTCCTAATGTTTTAAAAGTTTCACTATGTTTGGGTTTTATGAGGTCAGCAGATATGTATGCAGTCTCACGATTGCAGAGCTATACATGTAATCAGTCTTGAGATGGGCCCATACCTCCTTTAAAATGGGGAATATATAGTCTTGGTATACACTGATTTTTGTAAATCATTTGATGAGCATGAACATCCTTCTTGTTTTCCTGTCCAATCTATCCAGCACCTTTTGGGGCCAGTCAATCACTCCAAAACTGTAAGTCAGGACAGGAAGACCAAATTGGTTTATAGCTTGGACTTTGTTCGTATATGTCAATGCTGTTTTCAGGATTAATTTTAGTCTTCTAAAATATTCCTTACTAAGTTTTAATTGCATCTGCTCATGTTTTATTGTTGACCCTTCATCAATTCCCAAATATTTATACACTCCTTCTTATTCAAATTCTTTTGTATCACATTCCTGGCCTCCTCAGTACAGCTGTTTAGGTGTGAATAGAAGTCAGAAGTGAATGGGCAGCTGTGGCAATGGGGATGAGAAGAACCGGGTTATCTCTAAGCTTTTCTATGTCACCTAAGAGCAATAGCAGGTTTGTTTTGGAGAAGTCCCTAATGACTGTGGTGTTTGTAGAAAGGGTGTCACAAGTTTTAAAGATGTATACAAATTAGTGGTTAGACTTAACCAGCGAGGTGAAGACATAGGTCAGTGTTTAGGCAGGTGCTACGTTGGTGAGGAGAATGTCAGAAACATGAGAATATCTAGTAGGAAGGTTACCAATTTGTCAAAATGAGTTGGCATTGATGAAATGTAAGAAATGCTGGGCATATTTATTACTAGTGGTTTAGTTTAGCCAGTTGATGGCTGAATAGTTAAAGTCACCTAGTTCAGAAGTGTTAAGTTGGACAGAGATCTCATCTAGTACACTTAGGTAATTGTCATGGTCACTGAGGGTACATGAAGGATGATCTCTAGATAACAATGATATGATAATTTTATTAAGGATAATTTGGACCTTTATAAGCTCTAGGCCGGAGTCCTGGGGATTTGCCATGAGATATTGGGATCCAGGATAAAATACACACCCTTCCCTACAGTTTCCAATGGATTTGAAGTGGGGTAATAGGCACTAAACACAGGTATACAGGGAGGGCTATCGATACACTGAAACCAGGTTTCAGTAAGTATTAAGATATGAATGTGCTCGAGAGTAAGGAGAACCACAAGTATGGGAATGTTTTTGTTCGGACCCCTAGCATCGCATAAGACCACTTGAATGCAGTGTGAATTAAACTCTGCTACATTACATTGTCTGGGGGATGGATTCTACCAAACAAGCAGTATGGGAGAAGTGAAAGTTTTAGCCAGTAAGTGAAAGCCGTGCAGAGAGAGGTACAAGTCATGTCTGGTAAAAAATGAAGGCCTGTCAACCAGCATCTCCAACATGGACACAAACCGGATCTCCCTAGAATGGCATTGACTAGCCAGCCAGCTGTTAAAACTAATTGTATTGTCTTTGACTTGAGGAATCATTGTTGCAGATGGCAGAATGTTGCTCAATACTAGGGTTTTCACTGCATTGAACACATGCAGATCAAAGATGCATTATGTCTTTGTGCATCTCTATCTGGGTACAGCACCTAAGATTGTTCACCACCACATATACAATGACCATGTCATACTCCTCATAACAGAGGGACCAAAGGGGCCTTTGTCACATCACCAATCCGGGCAACAGAGACACAGCTTAATGTTGCTCTATTCTTACTCAGCCTGGTGAAGGTGGAGTCAGTGTGCCTAACTATAGAGCCAAGGATAACAGAACATTACCATGGGTGGGTGCAAACTTTATGGTCCTTACTAATTTAACCATGCAGCCCTGGAATCTCTCGGAGGTGGTATGCATACGTGAGGGAGTGTAGGTGGTGTGGGTGTACATGTGGTAGTCAGACAAGATGGCTAGGTTCTCTGGGTATGGTGCCTATGAGACATAGGTTGGGACTTTTTAATGACCTCAGCATAAGATAGGGTAGTGATGACTTGTGCAGGATGTGTGCCTATGTGTGTATAGGGGGCTTACCAAGTGTAGTTTGATATGAGAGGGTTAACCAATAAGTGCTTGCATCTCTCACAGATTATATCAGTGATGTGTATCAATAGGTATGCATCAGACAGATACATTGTCTCAAAGTGCAGAGTACAAGTAGTCTGGCCAGAGAAAGTGAAAAGCAGACTGAGCTCTCATGCTGTCACTGCACAACTTAGGTAATAGATGAAGAGCTATGGGACCCATATGGGTAGCAGTTCTAGTTGGGTGCAGACAAGGCACAGCAATGCCTTGGCATGAGTATGACACTACCTGGTACAGGTATGAAAAGCTATATTTACTTAGTAATGGGAACAAGTCTGAAACTCTTAGTTAGAGAGTGGTAGATTTCTATAATGATGACTTAAAACTTTTAGTTAAAGGGAGTGATAAGTTTCTGGAGCTACAAGTTTGTAACTTAAATGGAGTGCTGTTTAGAACCAACTTACAGTAACTACAATAACCTCCACAGTAGGTAAACTGCATAACCACCTGCTATCAGGTATCTCTTACGGTAAAGAGAATGGGGCACAAGCAGATTAACTATAGTTAACCGTAACCTTGTTGCAGGAGAAATGATGATTGTCAGTGCATCGGCAAGGTGAAGTGTAGTGGTGGAGGGTGACAAGTTGAGCTTCAATAAGACCAACTTTGATTTAGTCAAGTAGGTCAGTGCTAATAAGGGGCCCTTAATGAATTATCCTGTAACAACGTATCATTTGCACATAAGAGACTCATACAGACCAGCAAAGATTGTCACTGTTGAAGTAACATCCTGATCCCATATGCAAAAATGGGAAAAGAACTTGTGGATGGATGGATGGATGGACATGACCAGAAATATAAGTATCTCTTGGCATCCGTTTGGTCTGTTCATTAAAATATGTACCTCCTGTGATGAGTTTGTATATCCTCCATGTAGTTAACTGGATTTATATGGGTCTCTGGCATCCCCCCATGTCTGAAAAACATGCTGGCTGGTGAACTGGTTATATCCCAAACTTCTTGCAAATGTGGTTTGTGTATATGTGTGTGCAAGTATGTGTGTGTATTGTAAGTGCATGCATGCACGTGTGTGTGTGTGTGTGTACTTATGTGCGTGTGTGTGTGTATGTGTGTATTGTGAGTGAGTGCATGTTTGCGCTCGTGCGTCTGTGTGTGTCTGTTTGTGTATGTGTGGTTCCATACATAATATTGCTGGGATATGCAATAGCTCCTCTGTGAATCTGAACAGGATAAAGAAAGTAGTTACTGGGAAATTAATATCGTTAATCTTTTTTTTTTTTTTTTTTGCGTGGGGATGAATAATGTTTGTGTAGCTGAAGACTAGAAACATTCAGAGACTTTTTAAGTTGCCGTTAATTACTTTTAAAAAGTAGCATTTAAAAAATATAAATTTATTTATTGTTAACAGGAATGGTGGACTCATTCAAGCTGGACACTTTTCAGCTAAGACCCATGCCATTAGCAACTAATACAGTGTACAACTTAGACTACACCAAATGATACAATGTAATACATAAGTTATAAGCATGGAAGCTACCTACAGAATGCATGGTCTTAGGTTAGAAATTAAATATTTTAATAAACACATAAAAATATAGTTGAAGGAGGAGACTATAGTAACAGATACATAAATAAAGCAGTGAAGTTTAATGAATCAATGTTTACCCTAATAAGTGAAACATTTCTAATACTAACATGAGGGACTCCAAGTGGAATTACAATGTGTGCAATATAAATTCTTTTGCAACAGTACTCTGAGACCTTGTATTCACAAGCTTCCAATGGCACCTCTGTATACAGTGGCATACGATGTCATGCAAGCACACCTAATAGTAAATGTCACTTGCGTTGGTTAACAAGTCGGATGTCTTGTTTAAAACATTGTGATTTACTTTTATTTAGCCATTCAAGTCATTAACATTATGAAAGGCTTAGGACAGCTTTATTTATCTCCACTACAATGTGCTCAGCTGTACATGTTGCTTAAGCTTGGAAAGCCTAAATAATACAAATGTCATTATCATGTTTAACACTTACCATTCCACTACAGGAGCCATCTGCTCATCGGGTTGATTACCAACAACATGGTCAATGAAATGCAGTTTGGTACTTGGTCTGAAAAGAAACACAATGTGAACTTTAAAGGCAGTACAGACATGTGGCATACCATTGTGTAGCACTACTCCTGTAGCAACACCTTTGCCCAACGGTTCTTGTAATTCATAAATTCCAACGTCACTCATACTCCTTGCTGCATACACACACACACACACACACACACACACACACACACACACACACACACACACACACACACACACACACACACACATTATGAGATAGCACTATTATAGAAAAAAGAAAACAGTTCAGTCCCTGTATGGCGAATGCTGATTCCTGTATAGGGAATTATTGCATCTTATCCAGCAGAGTTCAATGGCATGGGAGTTGTCAGCTTAATTGTTAAGTGGGACAATCAATAACAGAAACTTGACCAAGAGGCTCTAGGAAAAGTTGTCCCATGACAAAATGGACTTCATGTAAGCAAAAGTTGTATTCATTACTGTTGCTTTTAAAAGCACCTTAATACTTCCTGTGCATGCAAATACATGATGTAAGGTAAGAGAGAGCCACACTCTGAAATTCTAACTGCTTTATTAAGTTTATGACGCAGTATAAGAAAACAGATGCAGAGATTATATCTGTGGTATTATGAACAAATACAGTTACTTATGTGTGCTGTAAGTATCTGACTGCAATTGTTTTCTTAAAGTAATCACTTTTTGCATGCTGTAGAAGGAAACACCATCTAAAAATCTCAGCTTGTACTGGGCAAGACTGGACTGTAGATTTCTTGGTTTGTAATTCAAGTTCTGGCCCTGGCTAAGTATTATTTCTCTGTGTCTCCCTTAATCTGATGTGAAGACAGCACAGTACATAAAATCGCTGGGTGCAGGAATACTAGGGACACAACTCTAGCTCCAGGTAAAACAAGGGGTGCACATTCTAGTTTTTATTATGATAAATGTTTGCTGGACACAGAGGTATATTACTAACTCACATCTGATGTTTACAATGCAACACATTTTGTTGGAATTGTTATAAAATGAACCTGTTTTATAAATGTTACCATTTTAACTGTAGTAACACCAAATTTGAACTGAACTTCATTGCTAAAATTTGGAAAAAACACTTGTTTGAAGCGCTGTAGAATCCAATAAGCCACCAAAAAAAAGCCTTAACGCACTTTTATTAACAAGATAAATGCAGCGTTTTCGCTACCTCAGTTGAGTAGCTTCCTCAGAGGCGAAAAGCACAATAAAAAAGGCGCCAAGCCCTTTAATACTATATATACACACAAGCAATTAAGGTGTGACGAAAAAATATATGCATCACTTCCCATTAGTTAAAACGTCCATTACATATAAGTGAATTTTTAACTTCCAGTGGCTAAATGGAACACCAAATGGACATAGTAATAAATACAAATTATTACAAATATAAGCACATAAAAGCCACAGGTTAGCCTTTTTGTAAAACCACAACAATTTCTTTAATTAAGTACTAAAAACATTAATAATCATTAAAAATCAATTGTTTTCCTTATAAAATAAGGTAAAAGCTATTTTGGGAAAAAAACAAATCAATATATATACAATGGAGGCTAAATGGCCATATACGATATGACACGGAATGCCCACAAGTATCTATCCAGCCTTCCATAATATCACTAATAAAAAAGGAAACAATAAAAATTATATAATTCCTTTATGAAAAAGGAAAAAACCTACCTCAAAAAGGATCTGTATTTTAAAACAGGGGCAATATTGCAGCTCTCGTTCAGCCCTGGAAAATTAAAGGCATCCAATTTGAGCTGGAAAATTAAAGGCATCCAATTTGAGCTGATTTTATTGTTTCCTTTTTTATTAGTGATATTATGGAAGGCTGGATAGATACTTGTGGGCATTCCGTGTCATATCGTATATGGCCATTTAGCCTCCATTGTATATATATTGATTTGGTTTTTTCCCAAAATAGCTTTTACCTTATTTTATAAGGAAAACAATTGATTTTTAATGATTATTAATGTTTTTAGTACTTAATTAAAGAAATTGTTGTGGTTTTACAAAAAGGCTAACCAGTGGCTTTTATGTGCTTATATTTGTAATAATTTGTATTTATTACTATGTCCATTTGGTGTTCCATTTAGCCACTGGAAGTTAAAAATTCACTTATATGTAATGGACGTTTTAACTAATGGGAAGTGATGCATATATTTTCGTCACCTTAATTGCTGTGTGTATATATAGTATTAAAGGGCTTGGCCTTTTATTGTGCTTTCCTGAGGAAGCTACTCAACTGAGGTAGCGAAAACGCTGCATTTATCTTGTTAATAAAAGTGCGTTAAGGCTTTTTTTTTGGTGGCTTATTGGATTCTACAGCGCTTCAAACAAGTGTTTTTTCCGAAGTTCATTGCTAAAATAGTTAATACAAATTCTAAAAAAAATTTTTTAAATATTTACTTACAGCGTTGAGAGCAGTGGATCAATGAATAGCGGTCTCCCATAGCCTGGTAAGAAGTGTCCTTTATAATCTATGTTTTCCACTAGTGTGTGTGTGGTGTCACCATACTGAAAAAATAAAAAAAATAAAATAAATGAGTCTTATACACTTTTGTACACCAGTCTAAGAGATTAGTAAGCTTGCAAGAAATCTGACAAGCTATACAGCAGTTTAAGATGAAGTAAGAGGGAAGTTTTGAAAATGGACAAGAAGAAAGGGCAGTGCTTGTTAAGCAGTTAGTTTGCAGGTCCACCAGTTAGCCCTCCCTGCAAAAGCATGTCTTAATCAGCCATAACTTCAGGCACAAGTGGAGTTGCAGTTTTATTCCTTCTGAGGTTTACTGTGTGATCTCATGTTGAAATGCAAGGTGATCAAAGTGCAAGGGATGGCCCTTTGTGTTATGGGAGTAAGTCAACACTCCATAGGTACTTTGGCACATGCCTAATATTGTATGATCAGTAATAATCTGGTTAGGTTTCTAGGCCTCACATTTTCTCTGCAGAAAAACAGAATAAGTTGGAATCAGAGGATGTGAATGGTGTTCCAGTGTCAACAAAGTTTATTTATTTATTTATTTTTTTAATTTATTAAGTACACAGTAGTTAACCAGCATCACAAAATAGTTTTTCCAAGGGGGGTTATGCTGTGCAGAGTTAGTATGTTTAAGTAAAAACTGTGTGTCTGTTTATTTGTTGAGGAAATAAGTCTGCATGAAAACAGCACATCTAAGACAAGCCTGAGGACTCAGAGGCACCAAGAAAAGCTGCATATGTATGCACACCTCGTTTAACACACAGAGGCAGCTTAGGAAGGAGGTTCATAAGTGTAACCTTCCTCATGTGCAGATTGGTGGTAATTTCTTACCTCATAGTATATCAGCAGTAAGTGTATAGTTGCTGACAGACTAAACATGCAGAAAAGGAGGCACTTTCCAGTATGGTAACGTAGTGTGCCATGCCAAATACAGCAAGGAGAACAAGTCATTAGTACATAGTCCCACTTACCTGCATTGCAGCTCTTACTTCTCTTTCTGCATTTACTTTTACATTTTGTACTACTCTAATCTTATTTCTTCTATGCTTCTTCACAGTTTATAAACAGGTATAAGCAGCACCTGTATGTGTTACCTTGCACAACTCTAGTTGTGGCTTTTCTGTACTTCATTCCCAGCTTCATTGTCTCTGTATGTTATTACACTATTGTATTCTATTACTTGCCACAATAGACTGAGGTATTAAGACGATAACCAACATGTTGTAGCACTACATGTATTTAAACACCATAATTTCCATGAATATTTGAAGTGATTTGCATAGCTCACACTTTATATCTTATGAATGAATGAATAAATCAACTTAAAGGAGGTCACTGACAGGTAAAATAAATATATATATATATATATATATATATATATATATATATATGTGAAAAACCACCCAAGTTCCAAGAAGACGTAAAGATAAACAAAATCACCCGGTGAAGGAGCGTAGGAACATAAAACCCCACTGACAAGGTTTCAAAACCAATAACAAGTTATTCACGGCAGTTTAATAGCCGCTTCTTCAGACAAACAACAATGCGCTACTAAAGCTACTAGAGCTCTAAGATCAAATATTTAAATAATGAATTTATATTATGGTTTATACGAATACTGCAGCTCCCAATATGAAGCACTAGCACTTTAAGTGATGTAGAGAGGTCTATGGGAGGAGACCTCCGTAATTTTTTTAAAATTTGGCGCCTTAGCAGCGCACTCTTGTTTGTTTGTCTGAAGAAGCGGCTATTAAATTGCCGTGAAAGCGCTCACAGTAATAAACGTTTTTGTACTAGAACCGAATGGTTGGATTTTTTTGGAGACTATTGAAGAACTTCTACAGCTTGTGGTAACTCATTATTGGTCTTGAAATCTTGTCAGTGGGGTTTTATGTACCTACGCTCCTTCACCGGGTGATTTTGTTTATATATATATATATATATATATATATATATATATATATATATATATATATATATATATATATATATACAAGGTCTTCAACAGTCATGTATGAAATGTGCCTCTGTATTGTACAAATTTAAATTACAGAACATCACAACATGGTGGTGGGTTGTAGATGAACATCACCAGACAAAACTGGGACTAGAAATGGAAAGGGCTCAGGAAGCCAAAACAAATTTACGTTTGCTTTTCTATCAGACCATCAGGTAAAAGAGCGAATATGGATAATAATAATCAGTTTTAAGCTGCCATCTGGGCATCCGTTTAAGGAAACTGAAATTAATAATATTCAAATGCATTTTTTTCAAGTAATTTCAAAATATGTGCAAGTATAAACTTTAGGTATCAAACTCAATAGCTTATAACTTTTAGCTAAACTCGTATTCCACCAGGTATGTATGACCAGTAAGCAGTGGGTACAAAAAATAAACACTGTGCCAGAATTTTGAGCAGTTTTTAGTTTAAAAACAAACTCAACTTTGGGTTTCATTAAAAAATTCTGTTCTTGTAACAAACATGGAGAAGGAAAATGTAGGACAAACATTTTAGTGACACTTACTGTCTGAAGGATTGCAAGCTTGACTCTTCCGTGTTTATCCTCCTCAATCCAAGGCTCCTTCACTATAACTGCACCCTGCTCTTTGGCTTTCTAGAAAGAGAAAATGTGTGTAATATTTTTTTAGATCTTTTTTAGAAAAAAAGAGTTCATGGTAAAAGCATATCATGAGTATTGCTACTTGCATTTTTAAAATATCTGGATAAGCCACAGTTTATGACATCTTAGAGAAGGCAGTTCAGCTCCCCACTCCTAATACAGCTTAAGTAAGGCCATTGTTTTATACCTTTTAAAATCATAACACTAAATTTACTTAAGAAAAATTCTGGGAATTATATAAGTGATTTGTTTAACCTAATTTTCATTTAGGATATAGTATTTAGTACAATTTTAGTATTTTTTTTAAATAAAAATCCTTGACATAGTGCTCACCAGTATGGGAGATCGCTGCACCACCCCATGTGTGAGACCCTCCCTGGTAAAGTCCGATCATAAATCAGTCTTGTTTGAAGTAACGATTGAACCTGACCCACCCTCAGGAGCAAAAAGGTTAAAAACATTCTCCAAAGCAAACTATAGCCTACTGAGCGATGGCATCAATAGTTTCAGATCCCCCTGCCAGCACTGACAGCAATGACCCCTATACTGAGGGTACACAAATGTCCTGTATAAACACCTATATAAATGTATAGAGTCAGCCTTACCAGAACAGATCAAATCAAGATCCTCATGAAAAAATAAACCACCCTGGTGGACATCCACCATAAATAGGTTATACAATAAGAGAAAAAAAACGCTGTCAAAAAACAAGAGGAAATGGTCCCAGCAAAGGAAGAACTTCCTCCAAAGTGCAAACAAGCAGATTAGACATCTCATGATGTCTAAAGCTAATTATGAGGTGACTCTATAGTCAGGCATACTGATGTCCCATTCACCAGGCTGAACAAGGAGAAAATCACAGTCAGCTGCCTGTCAGGTGCCAGGATCCGCCACATAACGCATGCACTCAAGTCACTCGACAACAAGTACAAATACGACTCTGTCATTGTCCATGTTGGAGTGAATGACTTGAGACGTACCTCCCTGGACTACATGAAAAGAGACATGGAAGAGCTCTCGGATCATGTGACCCAGGCAGGTATGACCCTAGCCATGAGTAGCATCCTGCCTTTGCCCAGAATGATACCACAGTATAAGGACAAAATGATTGACTTCAAAAATTGGCTAAGCTTCTGGTGTCATTCAAAGGTGATCCAGTATCTGTCTGCCTAGGACAACATGATTGACAAACCATGATGCTTTGCCAGAGATGGTCTACACCTGTCGCCCCTGGGATTCAGGTTACTGGCTAAGGCAAGAGCCAGCCCTATAGTGCCTTTTTTAGGCAAGGCTCAAAGGACAAAACCACCACCGAAATAGGTACAAGTATGCAAAATGTGAAGGTAATGCTACTCAATGCTAGAAGTCTAAACCTCAAAATGCACTCTCTCGAGGCACTCCTAAAAATGGAGAATATCAATATCTGTGCAGTAACTGAGACCTGGTTCAAGACTCCAGAGAGCACCCCTGCAATACCAGGCTACAACTCTTACCACACTTTTTGGCCACCAAACCAGGACCGAAACACTAAAGGTGGAGGAGTGCCCATATTCACCAAGGATATTCACACCACCATACTAGTTGCTCAACACAATGCTTCTGAAATTCTCCAGGTGCAACTAACACTAGGTAAGACTGCAATCCAAATTGCAGCTTGCTACAGATCCCCCACCATGCACCAAGATTCTCACTACACCTTTCTAAACATACTGGAAAATATTAAGATACAACCGAACACCCTAATACTGGGTGATTTCAACTACCCTGCTATTAACTGGGAAAACTACTCATGTATCAACACCTTTGCCCAACGGTTCTTGGAATTCATAAATTCCAACGCCCTGGATCAACTAATCCATAGTCCCACCAGGGGCTCCAATATCCTAGACCTGATCATTACCAACATGGGAAATTGATGCTCCACACCTATGGTCACACCCTCGATAGTCAGATCTGACCATAAGCTAATCATCCTTTAACATCCACATCCCACCCCCACCCCCAGTAAGGAAACCTCCATAAAAAACTTCTCCAAAGCCAACTTCATGTTACTCAAATCAGAAGTGACAAACTTCATGACACCCATGCAGACGGGAACTGAAAGTTCGACTGCTGAATCCTACACTAAGACACTGTACGAGCACATCCACTCATGCATGAATTGTACCATCCCAAATGGAACCAAGATGCTCTCCTCCAAAAAAAGGAAGCCAATCTGGTGGTCCCCTGCCATAAACAAACTTTACAACAAAAGGAAGAAACTGTTGCAGAAAAGAGGAAAATCCTAGGATGCAAAAAACTCCCTTACCAGCCTCAGTAAGAAGGTGAGATCCCTCATAAAATCCTCCAAAGCTAGTTATGAAAATAAAATTGCCAAAAATTTCCAAAGACAACCACAAGTCATTCTATAACTATGTCAAGAATCTAAATGGCAATGCACAGATGTGCTCTGAGCTACAACAGAACAGCATTAGATATATTGATCCCAAGGATATTGCCAATATCCTGGCAGACCAATTCAGTGCCAGCTTCACCCCCCCACTCACCCCCTAAACGACCCTTCTCAATACCGAAAGATTGCCAAATTCCGGTAATAACGGCCACACAAGTAAAAACTGCACTCTCCAAAGCTAAGAATACAGCATCCATGGGACCAGATGATTTCCCGGGCTGTGTATTACATGAACTACAAAATGAACTGGCACCTCACCTAAGTGTCATGTTTAATCATAGCCTCACCTCAGGCTTCGTGCCCACCGAGTGGTGCACAGCTACAGTTATCCCACTCCACAAGGGGGGGATCCACCTTGGATCCAGGGAACTACCACCCCATCAGTCTGATGAGCCTGATCCGCAAGGCCATGGAATGTATTATCATGGAACTTATAAACAAAGACATTGGCAACCTTCAAACACTGGACCCCACCCAGTTTGGGTTTGTGAAGGGCCGATATTGTCTCCTGAACCTGACTGACTTCTTCGAATCAGTCTCCAGAGCCATGGACGAGGGTAAGGCAGTCCACACATCCTATCTGGACCTCACCAAGGCCTTTGACACCATTCCCCACTCAGGAATCATAGATAGACTTACTAAGCTGGGCATTAATACCTACGTCACTCGATTGGTTGCCAACTGGCTTAATGACAGAACCCACACTGTAAAAGTAGCTGACTCCAAATCCAGTTCCAGACAAGTGACAAGTGGAGTACCTCAGGGTTCAGTCCTGGGACCACTCGTTTGGCATCTACTTCTCTGAAGTACAGGCCAACACTAAGGGACTCTGGCTAACAAAGTTTGCAGATGACTGCAAACTGGGAGCCATTACTGAATCCCCAAATGATGTGGATACTCTACAAAAGGGCCTTACAGAAACAGATGCTTGGTGCCAGAACCATGGGCTCAAGCTCAATGCCAAGAAATGTATAGTTATCCCCTTTGGGAAAAAACATGTACCCATGAATTACCACATAGGTGGCAGTACACTAAACACCGAAAGTGTGATAAGAGACTTAGGAACACAGGTGGACAGTGGTCTCACCTTCGATAACCACATCAACAACTGTCAGGAAATCCTTCTGTGTTGCAGACCTCATCACTAAGGGCTTTTCATCCAGAATAAAGGAGGTCATTGTCCCACTGTACTCATCCCTCATTAGACCCGTTATAGAATACAATGCCCCGTTTGGTATGTACCTCTCAAAACATCTGCAACAACTGGAAAGGCAGCAGAAATACCTCACTAAAAGAATCACAGGCCTAAAGCAGATGCCCTATGCTGACCGCCTTAAAAAACTGCAGCTATACTCTGTCGCATATCGTCTACTCAGAGGCGATCTCTGCTTAACATACAAGTCCATATCAAACCCAGAGCTGTTGGACATGCTACACTTAAATAAATCCCAATCCCTCAGAGCCACATGCTCCGGGGATCTAAACCTTGTCATCACAATAAACAAAACATGCTGGAGGGATAGGTTCCTGACCCAGAGACTGCCCAGACTCTGGAATAGACTGCCCATACATGTCAAGCAGAGCGCCTCTTTGGCCCTCTTCAAAGGGAACCTTGATGATTGGATGGGAGAAAGGAAATTCACCCCGGGGATCACGTCAGTTGCCCTGCTAGACAGGGGTCCAGGGAAGTAAATAGTGTGGGAAGAAATAGCCAGGGAATTGTTATGCTTAGGCTTGTATAGGCCCTAAGGACGATAGCCTAGTACCAACCTATGAAGCTATAAGTATAGGATGTAATTGTATGTGATTAATGTTATAATTTATAAATTTATTACTGATCATACTTCATGTAATATACCTGTTATGTAATTACATTGTGATTAAGTATAAGATGTAATTGTATGTGACCAATGTTATATTTCCTTTTATATCATGTATGTATAAATTGGAACTTTTCTCCTTGGGCCTCCACTGAAAAAAGGCATCTGCCCAGTTGGACTAACCCAGTCAACAAATGTCAAAATAAATAAATAAATAAATAAAGCCAGACATTTGAGTTTCATACCCTTCATATCCTTCAATAAATGTATGCAAGGCCAAAAGCTGTTTATGAAGTGGAGAAGTATGCCTAATGTTCCTAGTCCCTCTCTCTCGCATAGCACAACAGGTTGCAGCCATTGCGTAATGCCTGAGATCATTAATATATAATACAAAAAAACACTTCCTGCACCATCTTCTCAGTCAGAGCAGTGGGTTACTGCAAAGGTTTCTTGTGTCAAGGGTGCAGATTCAAATCTCCTTTTTCCTATGCATTTTTTAACATGTATATATTTTAAAGATCAATCCTTTGTATGTAGTGTTGGCACAGAGGACTAACATCCTTCATGGGATGTGAGAGGGTATAGGATTTAAGGTCTGCTTAGTGTCATTTAAGACACGCTACTTTTCCTTGATATCTAGTGATTCCCCACAACTTTTATCTAAATAAGTGCCTTTAAAGTATGCCCTATTGAGTATCCATGGTATCTAGCCCCCTCCCCCATCCCCATTTTGTTTATGCACTTCTCAGCAATGACAATTAAAATTTATCCCTGGTTGCTAGTGTTTCTCAATTACCTGATCCTCATACTGGTAAAGTGCCATCAAGACACAAGAATTAAGAGTTAGCCCTGGTGGCTTGTGGTTCCCCTCATCCAATGTTACTGACTCTGCTCATTATTTTAGGGGTGTGTGGAGACGCCATCACATACACACACACACACACACACACACACACACAGACACAAACACACACACACACACACACACACACACACACACACACACACACACACACACACAAAATAAACAGCCCCCTTCCTACCAGAGCAAACTCAAAAACATTCATCCATTCACCCATACACATTCAAATACAAAACCAACCAGTCCTGGTGTCCAAAGAGCTCTTGAAGACAAAGCAGCAAGAATATCCAAGAAAAAACAAGAGCTCAATGCGAAACACTGTTTTAATGAGTAAAATAATAGAACACAGCAAAACTTTCGAGTTACAAAACTCTTTCTCAGTGCAATTACACATCTCCTTATCTTCACAGTGTTTAAATATTTACACCAGCCAATCATACACATTCTTAAAATCACATGGGTTATTAAACAGCTAGATACAGTTAAAATAAAACAGCATAGTAAAGGGAACACACATACATAACATAAGCCCAGGACCAAATAAAATTCACTTATAATAAAATACAAATATAAATAAAGAATATATTTGGAAACTATATAGAAATAACGGAATGTGTGAGAATAATGCATGCAGAACAACGTTTAGGAGGAAGACTGAAATTTCAAGGAAGGCACAGCTTGAGTAAATATGTTTATCTATGTTATGCTAAACTGAACAATAATTGTTAAGAAATAAGCCATAAATGTATAACATAGGAAAAGGAAAAAATGTTTATAATAGTTTGTTTTCTCTTTGATGATTATAGGTGAACTAGCTTTGCTGTGTAATGTGTGGTGTTAATAAAGGTATTAAAATTAATCATGAAGTTAATAAAAAAATTTACCTGGAAAATCCTGTTACACAGGTTATCATACTACTGAAAGTGCATGACTTAAAACTAATCCACCCATGTTTTTTTCATGTTTCATAACTAATGTAAACCTTTTAAAACAGAACATATTATGCACAGGTTTGTCAAAAACATAACAACTGAAAATTGAAGAAAAAATTAATTAAGCTACAATAAAAGCAAATTGACACCTCTGAGGTGTGGGAAGGGCTTGTGTTATGAACACGCCATTATATTACGAGGCCTTTTCTGCTTTAATGTTTGGATGTTGAGTGGTATCCAAACATGAACATTAGTCATAACCTAATAAAAAGCCACACCCTTTTTTGGTGTCAGTGCCATTGAGTGCAACAGTGTTTATAGACATGGTACAGCAACTTTTTTTCCAAATTCATTTTCATTTTGTGCTGTCCAGTTCACTGGTAGTTGAAGCACAAGGTTGTTTATTTTTTAAACACCTTTATTAAATTATTACTTAATACATAGCCAAACATATTAACAGAAAAGAAAACAAACCATTTTAACATTTTTTTCCATTTAAATACAGTATACATCATATATATTTTCTTTGCTACTATCATCAGTCCAAATCCAACATTACAAAAATATTGCTCAATTTCTGCCTTCCCTTAAACCTCACTCTTCCTCCTGAACATTGTTATGCAAGTATTGATCCCAAAATTTACATTTACTTCTATGTAATTTGTCCCTTCCCTTTTCTAAAAATCCCTCTTCCAGTTCATTTATCTCTTTTATAATATTCAGTACCTCAAGTACAGATAGTGTAAACTTTGATTTCCATTTTCTAGTAATTGTTTTTTTTTTTTTTTTGGTAACCAACATAATTCAACTTAATAAGGCCATACTTTGCCCAGGGAATTCAGATCCTGTATCCCAGCTCAAAAGAATAATTTCCTTACTTACAGCCATTTGCTCACCCAATATTTCAGACAGAGTACTCTGTAGGAAATTTTTAAAATCTGCCAATTCATTACACTCCCAAAACATATGTTCCCATTTACCTCTTTCTTCTCGATCACAACTCCATTTGCTATTTAACTGAAGAAAAAATCTTTGAAGTCTACTTGGGGTAAAAAAATACCCATGCACAGATTTCAAAGCAAAGATCCTAAACCTTCTGGATTTGCTTGCATACTTGAAAGCCATTCCCATTGTTTTCTTGTAAATTGCTTTTCCAGTCTCTTCGTGATCTTCACTAACCTCCCCTGACTGATTTTTATAGATATCATGCAATATTTTATATGCCATGCTAACTATCCCTTTTAGCATCTGCTTTTCTTCTGGATTCAACTAAAAACTCAACCACAGCAGGTCTTTCACTTAAAATCCCCCTATTCCTTCCTTTTTGCCTGTACTCTGAGATCAAGCCCTGGTAGGGAAGGCAGTCTGTAGCCTGCAATCCAAATGTGTGCTTGGACTCATCCCACCCTATTACCTTTCCTGCTTGAATTATTTGTTCCCAATATCTTACATACACACATACATACATACATACATACAAATATTTCATATACAGGCATTAATGCGCTTCTAGCTTGCCATTATATCAAAACACTTGTTCCCATAATGTGTCCAGGCTGTTCTTAAAAATATCTAAACTAGTACTTGCTTTAATGTAGTTTGGTAGTCTGTTCCATGCATCAGTTACTCTGTCACAGCACCAGTTAGTACACTTCTCATTTCTACAGAATCTTCTACACAGCTGATGATTCCCTAGTACTTTTTGATAACCTCAAACATTCCCAGAGGTAGGTGTGTATAAATGCCCTATATATCTGAATAAGATCTCCTGTTGGATATCTATGAAAAACACTGTACAAGTTCAGATATTTTAGTCTTTCATAATAACTTAAATGTTTACATCCATGGATGCCCTTGGTATATTTCCGCTGTACTGTTTCCAGTTTACTCATGTTTGTTTTCTTATAAGGTGTCCATATTGTCATTCCATAATCAAGTTTGGGTCTAATGTAACTAACAAGCAATGATCATTGTTGATTTACTAGACTTTATAAATCTTTTTATACAACCTATTGTTCTATAACTATCATTAAACAATTGGTTGATATGATTAGAAAAACTCATAGCTGGATCTACCCATGTACCCAGGTCTTTATACGAGTCTACAGTTTCAATCACTGTGTGCTGTATTAAATATTCACCTTTCAATTTATGTCTCTGAAATCTGAAATGCTTAGCTTTTGCTGTATCTATCAGTATATTATTCTACTGTGCCCAAATGGTCAATTTAGTCAAGTTGTTTTGCAGATATGCCTTATCTGTAACACATGCAGTCAGTTTACCCAATTTCAGGTGTTCTGCATATAGACTGTATAATGCCTCAGATGAAAAAGTTAGGTCTGAAAGATACAATCTAAACAAGTAAGGGCCTAGGACAGAGCCTTGTGGGACACCCTGACTGTAACCAAAAATTTTACCTTTCCAGTTGCTGTATGATACTTGACATGTTCTATTTGTAAGCCATGCTGCTATCCATCTTATCAAGAGTACATCAATACCTAGTTGTTCTAATTTATTGGTCAGTGTTTTGTGTATGACCCTGTCAAATGCTGAAGTTTAATCTATATAAATTACATCCCAGCACAAATTATATTATATTGTTACATAACAGCATATTACAGGTGGTAATACATCTATTTTCAACATATGCATGCTGATATATGGTTTCAAGTCCCAACCTATCCAATTCTGACAATAACTTATCCAGTATTACCTTCTCCATTATTTTTCCAGAACATGAAAGCAGACTTAAGGGTCTATACGACTTTGGGTTTGTCCTGCTCCCATTTCCCTTAAACCAGGTTTAATAAGCGCATGTCTCCAATCTTGAGGAAACTCCCCATATTTATATGACTAGTGAATAATAGATATAATGGTACCGTAAGTTCTTGCTAAACTGTTCTCAGGTCATTGTTACTAATTTATCTCCTCCCTGTGCTTTGTTTAGATCCAGTTTGCGCAAATCTTTTTCAATATAATCTAATTTGATTCCAGTATCTGAGGTTACCTGGATGTCACTAGGACAACTTATCACCTCTTTTGTGGAGTCAAACTGTTTTTATAAGACTTTGTAAATATATCTATAATCTGTTGTGTCTGAGAATACATTTTAGAATCTGCACAGTTTATCAATTTGTATGTCTTTACTCTTTCCACATCTTATGTATCTATAAAATGGTTTCCTATTATGCTCAATATCTTTATATACATTTTCTTCAAATTTTTATCAATCTTGTCTCACACTATGCTTAATCTGTTTGTACAACTTGTTTATTTCAGTTTTCAAAGTTGTAATTTGACCTGTCTACCATTTCTTATATTTTTTGTCTCTCACCTTAATCAGGTATCTTGTTCTTATGGAAATATAGCCCCTTGACATTGCATGCCTAGATCCTAATGTTGAACATTTTTTTGATTTTTTTGATTTTTTTCCACTCAAACAATTTCTCTTTCAAAATTTCCACATTCTATCTGTAGTTTTTCCACTGAACACCTCACTCCAGTTAGTTTTACATAGTGACTATTTTGCTTCCATATTATCTGCAATTAACCTTCTGTGCATTAGTTTAGATTTCAGTTTGGCAGAATTATCTAGCAACAAATTAACCTTTATAACCACATGATTACTGCACATCAACGGTAGTAAAACTTGATTTGGAGTAACAGTAATTTCTTTAGGAAAACAAACAATGTCTAGTATGTTCCGTCCCCTGGTAGTTTTTTTTACAAATTGTTATTCCTGAATATACGTTGTGAATAATTTCCTTTCTAATGTTGTTGAATCAATATTATTCCAGTCTGTTTCTGGTAAATTTAAGTCCCTAGCCAATATTATTCTTCCCTCCTGTGTTTCATGCAAGAAATGTATGAATTCCTCTAGGTCATCTGCACTTGACTTTGGTGTTTTATACACTCCAACAATTGTTATATGTTCCAGGGCTGTCTTAGTGTCACAGTTACAGTCTATCGTATTGGTGTTATCACTGCACATGTAATAATCACAGGTCTTATAACTATCTTTAATCCCTATCATAACAACTCTACCTGATTTTTTGTTAGAATGTCTGTTACAGTAAAACCATTTATACCTTGACAGAACTGGTTTCCAATTATTGTTCTTTAACCATGCTTCACAAACAATGACATCAATCTTGTGGGAACGCAGAACATTTTCCAATAAACAAAATGTATTATTAATGCTCCTAGCATTAACAACCATCAGAGATATTTCAAATGCTGGTATTTGTGAACTGTTAAATTTTTGACCTGGCAAAAATCCTGCCTAGTGTTTGACAAATATTGCACAATATCTGCTGCAAAAATTCTCTTCACTGATTCTGACAAATGCATACCATCGTGTCTAAACATATGTATGCCTAAAACTAGGCTTGGATGCTCTACACATTTCCATTCATTAAAACAGGACATTTTTTCATGTCGGTATTTACCCAAAAAATCTTCATTTATGATGATCTGACTATCCTTTCTATAGGCAATTTGTGAAAAATACGTCCTAACACCAGTACAAGCTATACTATCTAAGAGGGCTCTCAGTTCCCTACTAACAGTCAGAGAGTCCTTGTGGATGAGATCATTTGTACTGACATGAATAAAAACAGATCCATACTTCCTTACATTAAGGCATTCCAAGGCTTATCTCACTTCTATTTTTGCTCCTGGCAAGCATAACACTATTCGATGTTCATTATCATCTCTGCAAATATAAGTATCAATTCCTCTAATAATTGAATCTCCAATTACAAGAATATCTTTGCTGACCAGGTCTGAAGAATCTTCAACTTCTAATACAATAATATTTGCTCTATCACTTGTTACAAAGGATAGATCTTCATCACCATTAGTTTTATTAATCCCACTGTTTTCATTGTGTATTAAATTCTCATCCAGCTGGCATTGTAAATCCACAGCTTGAGCCATGTGGTCAACATGTGTCTTTCTCTTCTTTTTTTCTTACAGTAATGCTCTTCAATCCTTCCATGTTCAGTTTTGATTTCTTCCTTTTCACCTGCTAATTGCCTCTTGTTTCTACCTTATCTTTTGGAAAAATTATGTTTTTTTTTCTGTAGACTGAAGGTTTTCTGATAGAAAAATATTATTCCCTGTAACATGTGTTATATAACAAAGAAGTATCCTTTTTAGTACGTATTCTCTTTACTTTACAGACATTATTCAGTTTCCTTTTCTTCCTTATTTGTTGTGAACTTCTTCCAGTCTTTCCTTTTTTGTTTCCTTCTAAACAAACCAGATCCTCAGATTGTTGAATACTTGCATCCAGTATTCCAAAGTTGCCAGGGGCGTTGTCTTAGTTTAAAGGGGTTGAATGATCTTTACAGACAGTAGATGCATTATTTCCTAAATGTGTTCTATTTGTTCTATGCCTAACATTATTTATCTCACCAGTCCAATCATTAATATATGTAACAACAGTTCTCCAAGCCATGCCAATTGTACAAGTGCAATCAGCATCAGTAAGTCTAAATTTACTTCTAACAATGGTAAGCAAATCATCCAACTTTTGACACGAGGAATACGATCACCAGTGTTATCAGCTGCTACCTTTAAATATGTATAACATTTATTACCCTGTACAAGAATTTGTGCATTAGCAAATCATTAATTGCATACTCATTTAGGGAATCCTTATGCAGCTTCAAACAAATAAAATATTGTAAAAGAAAAGAATAATCAAAATCAGTAACAAAAGAATTCAAAGAGAACTTAAATCAACTTCTATGACAAAAATCACACAAGCAATATACAACTAAATACTAAAGTAAGTACAGTAAAGTTGTTCTGACTGTACAAGTTCTGCAAGCCAGACAAAAGGTCACAGTTGCACTTCTTTTTAACAGTAATGATCAATAAATAACAAACAAAGGTAGAGATATGCTCTGGATTTTCCTCTCTCCAGTCTGTGTGAATATATAACTGTATAGGCCCCTTGGGATGGCTAGAGCTTGCCTGTCTAAAACCTATCCCTTTCTAACAACCAACAGTGAAATTAAAGGTAAAACAACAAAATATGAATCAAAGTAAATCTTGTTATCAAGCTATCCCTTCCTACCTACAAACAGTGAAAAACAGTGATAACAATTAAAATATAAATTCAAATAAAACTTCTCTTACCAGTCAACTCTACAGTAAATCACAAACTATGGTAGGATTGTTTAGATATGCTCTGAATTTTCCTCTCTGCAGTCTGTGTGAATTTATAACTGTCTAGGCCCCTTGGGATGGCTAAAGCATGCCTGTCTAAAACCTATCCCTTTCTAACAACCAACAGTGAAATTAAAGGTAAAACAACAAAATATGAATCTTGGTTCCATTGACGGGTTTCTCCAATAAACTGTAGTTCCCTATTGCCTATTTTCTGTACCCCTATTGGCAAAATCTATTTTCTCCATTCTCATATTGGTTTAACTGTTATAATACTTTCTGGTACTTTATGAATACAATATTCTGTATGGTTGTTATTATTCTCCTTAATGATCTGCATCCAGAATCCCAGTCTCTCTCTATTTCTTGAACCTTCCCCTTGCTTTATCATCATCCCCTTCCACTCTGAATTATAACCTTCCACTTGTGTTATTTATATATATATATATATATATATATATATATATATATATATATATATATATATAAGAGTCTTAACCATGTAGCTCTAAAATATCCCTTCAAATCGGGTAAACCTAAACCCTATTGTTCTATTGGAAGGATTAACTTATCCCACCTCACTCTTGCCCACTTTCCCTCCCAGATAAATTCCTTCAATTCTTTATTAATTATTGTCCACAACTTCTCCTCAGGTTGCTAAAAGTATGCCTGGCTCATATTAAAGACTAAAGGGACTAAAAATAATTTTCACTGCTTGTATCTTACTATCCATATCCATAAATAAGTGTTTTCAGTTTCTAATGTTTTGTATTATCTTTCATTTAATCTGCTCCCACAAATTCTTAGCTGCCATAACAGAAGCCTTTTTAATCCACACTCCTAAATACTTCATCTTGTTATGGCCCCATAAATATGGGTATTGCTGAGCCAATTCATGTGAAGGTACATCATTTATAGTTATAGCTTTTTTAGGGATATAAAATTAATGAAGATAAAAACAGACTTAAAACTGCCTTGAAAATGCTCCACAACACTGAGCTGTCCTTTTCTGGATTTATTAGATGCAAAATAATATCATCTGCAAATAAAGTCAACTTTTCTTGATTACCATACCAGTTATATCCTTGCATTTCTGCATGCCTTATTTTCTTTGCCAGTGGCTCTAAATATATAGCAAATAACTAAAGAGAAAGAGGACATCCCACCTAGTTCCTCTGTTCTAATACAGCTTATCCAAGAAGAACTCTCCCACTTTAATTCTTGCCTCTCTTCCTTCATATATCCATCTAACTAACCTTTTTATTGTATCAGGGAATCCAATGCTTTGAATGCCCTACTCATAAAATCCCAGCTTACTCTTTCAAATGCTTTTTCTGCATCAACCCACCAACAACGTAGTTATTTTCTTACATTCTGTCACCTCCCTCTGAATCATAACTGTTCTATTAATGTCAAATGTTTGCCTCCCCTCCACAAAACCATGCTGATCCATATAAATTAATTTTGGCAACACCTTTGCCATTCTTTTAGTTAGTATAGAAATAAACAATTTATAATCATCGTTTAAAATTGAAAAGAGTCTATATGAAGCTGTGTCTGAAGGGCCACCACAATCATTCTTCCAAGATGTAAGTGCTTCTCTTCCTTTTAAAATACTGTTAAGCAAATTCTTCTAGATCTTTATCACTTTCTTCCCTCTTAATTTCTAGGCTTCCACAGGAATACCATCTGTTCCTGGGTATTTACCTGAAGATTGATTATACATCACTGTTTTTATCTCATCACCTCCTATCTTAACTGTTAGTTGTTGAGCCTCATCTACCTCTAACTTTGGCATAATTAAGACGTCCATAAAATTTTCCATTTATACTCTTTCTTGATTTCCACATTTCTCTAGTTTATACAAATTTTCATACAATTTCTGGAATATCTGCAAAACCTCTACAAGATCTCTGGTTATTTTTCTTGTTATGGGTTTCCTAAGTTTGACAACAACCCTTTCAACTTTCCGTTGCCTAGTTTGTTGTGCTAAAAGTTTTTGTGCTCTGGAGTTATCAAAATAGTTGCTTAACTGCAATCTTTCTAAACTCATGCATATTATCCAGATACTCCCTTATGTTCTCTTTAGCACTCTGCATTTGCTCCTTCTATTGTTCTGGGATATTCCCTTTACTCTGCAAAACTTTAATCTTTGTCAGACCCTCTAAGTAATTTCTATTAATTCTTAACTATACCTCTTGACCTTTAATTTTGACCCTATTTTTAAACTCCATTTTCCACTTCTGAATATATTTCTATCTTCCCTAATAACTAGAATAATTTCCACTACTCATTCCTTAAATTCCTGTCTTTTTGACAGGTAGGTGGTAAAGCACGGATGTCTTATTTTTACTTCATTACCCAACATTTTTATCTTAGTTTTTATTGATGAATGATAAGAAATAGTTATTGGACGTGTCAAAGCTTTCAATTACATCTTCCATGCCAAATATTTTCATAAATTTCTTCTGAAATCTACTCTCTTTTGTTATATTGTCCCTTCTAGGTCCTCTTGATATATCCTCTCTATTGCAAATAAAATTCCAGTCCCTACCTATAAATACTATTCCCTGCTGAAAGCTAATTATTTTTTCCAAGATTTCCTTAAGCTCCATATATTATATTAAGCCAGCTTTTTATTCATATCAGCCTCTGATTTTTGCAGTTTTATCAGTTCATCTGAATGGCTAGTTCATAGGTTCATTGGAGATTAATAGTCTAATGGTTCCAGAGCCCTTATAAGCTGTCACATTTTCAACCTAGCTATCTGGAATGTTATAAATAATTATATGTCACTGGCGAATATTAACATGATTTACATAGAAATGTAACAAAAAGACATACTGCCAGCCCAAAATTTTGTAAATGGTTATGTGTCATTTGTGAATATCAGCAGAATGCAATTGCTTGTATTACCACTATATTAGAACTGTATGTTGTCTGTATATCAAGCTGCTGGTATAGAAGTATGTGTAAAGTGATGAGCCTGAATGTGTGACCACAGAGTGCCTTGCTGGATTAGAGCAGAAATGTATATAAATTATTGTACATGTGTAAATGTATATGTTTTAACAGTGGGAACTAGAACATAGAGGGTTAACTTGCAAAACTTCAAGAAAATAGTTTAAATTAAATTGTTTTAAGATTGCACTATAAAAGTTTCAATGCAGCAAGGAGACAGGATGTCCAGAACTAGGGTGCCTTCTGCATTGTTTTTAGTGTTTTTTTGTTTTATGTCTTCCAGCAATTGCAAAGATCTGAGTGATATGTATTTTTCACAGGGAGATGCTAAAATGTTGGTAGTTTCTGCCAATGGGGGTTTAGCTTGGGAACTAAAGTCAGGTGACAAAAAGTGATGTCACCCAAGCTAACCCAGCAGTAATATTTGATATTAATTTAAGAACTCTCTGAGAGGGTGGGGGACATTTTTGCATTTTTGTCTTTGACCTAACAAGAACATCTACTCATCACTTCTGCCTCCTTGTTGTTCTGTAAGTAAGTTTTTAGGACATAGTAACTCTTTTAGATTTAGATAGGAATATAATAAAGTATAGCTTTGCTGTTTTCTTTATTTAATGAAAAAACAAAATAAAAATACACAAACTACTATAAAACAAGCACAATACTGGCTATGGAATAAAGAAAGAGTCGTATCTTATGTTAAGCGCTTTTCATTTACTGCATTAGTAAATTTCATCAGACAAAAATCACTGAAACACATTTACAACAGTTAAATAGTTTAAAATTTGGTGCCCTTTTTTACAACAGGAAATGACATCACAAACCTAAATATGCTCCTTCCCCCATTGCATGCACCATTATTCACAAATAAGTATTTATATATATATATATGACTAAACATTCTAAATACACCAAAAACACACAATATATGCAACTCTGTAAATTAAAAATTAGACTTAGCTGCCTAAAATATTAAATAAATATACATTTACATCCATAGATGAAATATTCATTTTTTAACCTAAACAATTTTTATTATAATTATTGAAGCAACCCCTATCTACTTAATGCTTTTAATTTTAAAATACTATTAATACTGCAGAGATCATTGAGTCCAGGCCATGCATAAGAATGAAGCATAAGCTGCCATATTAACTCTGCCTTTTCCAATTGTACTTCCCAGGGACCACCTGTATCATTACTAAGCACTTGCTGCAGTATTCCAAATCTAAAATGATGATCATGATGTTCATGCACATGTTTAGCTAGTGCATAATTTAACTGATCTTTCCTTATTGCATACATGTGCTCATAGATTCCTTCCTTAAGAGATCTGGTGGTTTTTCCTATATAAAATGCTGGGCAGAGTTGACATACTGCCACATATATTACCCCCTCGGAATTACAATTAAATTTACCCTTAATGGTATATTATATGCCTTTTATCTGTATGCATTGACCTTAATGTATATATCTACAATAATTGCACATTTCACATTTATTCATAATACCCACTGAAGTATTGGCAATATAACTTGTCTTGCCATTCTCCAACAAGCTTTTAAGATTACTTGCTCTCCTTGCTACCATTTTGAAACCATAACACAATTTTTTTCTAATATTCAAATCCTCATCCATAAGTGTCCAGTTTTTCATCATAATAGCCTTAATTTCATAAAAAACGTGTATTAAATATATATATATAAAAAGTACAGCATTATCCAGGAGGCATTCACTCACACCCAAAGGTATTGAGATATTACTATATGTTAAAATAGGCACAAATTGATCATTTAATCTTTTTTTTAACTTCATTTTACACTCCGTTAAGAATATGGTTGGGATATCCTCTATTTCTAAACATATTGATCAAATTATTGCAGTTAATATGGTAGCTTATGCTTCATTCTTATACATGGCCTGGGCTCAATGATCTCTGCAGTATTAATATTATTTTAAAATTAAAAGCATTAAGTAGGTAAGGGTTGCTTCAATAATTATAATAAGTATTGTTTAGGTTAAAAAATGCATATTTCATTTATGGATGTTCATTTATATTTATTTAATATTTTAGGCAGCTAAGTATAATTTTTAATTTACACAGTTGCATATATTGTGTGTTTTTGGTGTATGTAGAGTGTTTAGTCATATATATAAATACTTATTTGTGAATAATGGTACATGCAATGGGGAAGTAGCATATTTAGGTTCGTGATGTCATTTCCTGTTGTAGAAAAAGGGTGCCAAATTTTAAACTATTTAACTGTTGTAAATGTGTTTCACTGATTTTGTCTGATGAAGTTTACTAATGCATTAAATGAAAAACGCTTAACATAAGATATGAGTCTTTCTTTATTCCATAGCCAGTAGTGTGCTTGTTTTAAAGATGTTTTCTTTATTTATTTGAGACTGTCCTGCAGTGTTGTTTTAAATATTTCCTGTGATTCTGAACTCTGATGTAACTGATTACTTACTGAGTATTGTCTTATTCTTTTATTATTTATTATTAAATGTATTTAAACCCTTCAATTGCGGCTGGTCTGTTTAGAGATATTCACGCTCTTAAAGTACTTGCATATCTGTTTAGTGACACTGTACAGGCCACTCCTAATAGCTTGGCACTTGGTCAAACTACCATTTGGATTAATAGTAACATTACATAGTAAGACTGGACACCCTTTGTTAAGGGCCTTAAACTAGCTGATAATTAGTAGCTGGTGGCAGTTGGAACTACCTTATAGTCTGTGCAGAAGGGGGCATAGCTAGTAAACCTATGCCAGCCTTTCCCAGGTGTGTGTTTGTGTATAAATCAAATCTCGAAGTGTGTGTGTATCAGCTACTTGGGCAGGGACATGAAGCACTGGTTGGGCAGAGAGGGTGCTGGAGGTCTTATCTTGGCCACTCAGCTGAGATCTCAACTCTATAGCTGTGCCAGTGGAGAGTCTTATTGGGGATCTGGAGATATAGGGAGAAAGCAGCCTCAGACTGACTGTGATCTCTGTGTGCTCTTAAGGGAAATTGCAAGTTTACTGTGTGTGTGTGTGTGTGTGTGTGTGTGTGTGTGTGTGTGTGTGTGTGTGTGTGTGTGTGTGTATATACTTGCCATCCTCCCAGTGTATATATTCCCCACTGTTGCCAGTGGTGAGGATTGAGGCTCCAGTTCTGGGGCGTCACACAAGCCTACCCAGTTTTACCCAGATTTTACTCAATTTTCTATCCCTAAGGGAAAGATAACAAGGGTCAGCCAGTGAGGTTTTGACAATTTTTACATGCTGTCTCTGTCCATAAGGGACACGGATGCCACACCAGGAGTGAATTTGTGATTTGCCATCTATTGGTCCAGATTGCTCTTGAAGATGGTTAGGGAAGGGTTCTGTTTTACGTGAATAGGATGCCTATTCCAAAGGAGGGGCAATCTCTTGGACACATATCTGTCTCTTCAGAATGATCTATTCATGCCATTCATAGGTTCACAGGTTCATAGGTTGCTACTAGGCTATCGGCCCTAGTGCCTGTGCAAGCCTAGCCATAACAATTCCCTGGATATTTACTTCTCTGGACCCCTGTCTAGCAGGGCGACTGACATGATCCCCGGGGTGAATTTCCTATCTCCCATCCAATCGTCAAGGTTCCTTTTGAGGAGGACCAATGAGGCGCTCTGCCTGACATGTATGGGCAGTCTATTCCAGAGTATGGGGAGTCTCTGGGACAGGAACCTATCCCTCCAGCATGTTTTGTTCATTGTGATGACAAGGTTTATATCCCTGGAGCGTGTGGCTCTGAGGGATTGGGATTTCTTTAAGTGGAGCATGTCCAACAGCTCAGGGTTTGACATGGCCTTGTATGTTAAGCAGAGATCGTCTCTGAGTAAACGATATGCCACAGAGTATAGCTGGAGTTTTTTTTAGAAGGTCAGCATATGGCATCTGCTTTAGGCCTGTAATTCTTTTAGTGAGGTATTTCTGTGGCCTTTCCAGCTGTTGCAAATGTCTTGTGAGGTACATACCAAACGGGGCATTATACTCTATAATGGGTCTAATGAGAGATGAGTACAGTGGGACAATGACCTCTTTTTTCTGGATGAAAAGCCCTTAGTGATGAGGTGTGCCACACAGAAGGATTTCCTGACTGTTGTGGTGATGTGGTTATCGAAAGTGAAACCACTGTCCACCTGTGTCCCTAGGTCTCTCATCACACTTTCGATGTTTAGTGTCCTGCCACCTATGTGGTAATTCATGGGTACATGTTTTTTTCCAAAGGGGAAAACTATACATTTCTTGGCATTAAGCTTGAGCCCATGGCTCTGGCACCAGGAATCTGTTTCTGTAAGGCCCTTTTGTAGAATATCCACATCATTTGGGGATTCAATAATGGCTCCCAGTTTGCAGTCATCTGCAAATTTTGTTAGCCAGAGTCCCTTAGTGTTGGTCTGTACTTCAGAGAAGTAAATGCCAAACAAGAGTTGTCCCAGGACTGAACCCTGAGGTACTCCACTTGTCACTTGTCTGGAGCTGGATTTGGAGTCGGCTACTTTTACAGTCTGGGTTCTGTCAGTAAGCCAGTTGGCACCCCATTGAGTGACATAGGGATTTATGCCCAGCTTAGTAAGTTTATCTATGATTCCAGAGTGGGGGATGGTGTCGAAGGCCTTGGCGAGGTCCAGATAGGCTGTGTGGACCACCTTACCCTCGTGCACAGCTCTGGAGACTGATTCAAAGAAGTCAATCAGATTCAGGAGACAAGATCGGCCCTTCACAAACCCAAACTGGGTGGGGTCCAGTGTTTGAAGGTTGCCAATGTCTTTGTTTATAAGTTCCATGATAATGTGTTCCATGCCCTTGCAGAGTAAGCTTGTTAGACTGATGGGACAGTAGTTCCCAGGATCCAAGGTGGATCCTCCCTTGTGGAGTGTGATAACTGTAGCTGTACGCCACTCAGTGGGCACGAAGCCTGAGGTGAGGCTATGATTAAACATGACACTTAAGTGAGGTGCCAGTTCATTTTGTAGTTCATGTAGTACACAGCCTGGGATGTCATCTGGTCCCATGGATGCTGTATTCTTAGCTTTGGAGAGTGCGGTTTCTACCTGTGTGGCCATGGTTATCAGAATTTGGCAATCTTTTTGTATTGAGATGGGCCCTTTAGGGGGTGAGAGGGGGGGTGAAGTTGGCACTAAATCGATCTGCCAGGATATTGGCAATATCCTTGGGATCAGTATATTTAATGCCATTCTGTTGTAGGTCAGAGCAGATCTGAGCATTGCTATTTAGATTCTTGACATAACTATAGAATGCCTTGTGGTTGTCTTTGGAATCTTTGGCAATTTTATTTTTGTAACTAGCTTTTGAGGATTTTATGAGGGATCTCAGCTTCTTACTGAGGCTGGTGAGGGAGTTTTTTGCATCCTGGGATTTTCCTCTTTTCTGTAACAGTTTCTTCCTTCTGTTGTATTGTTTGTTTATAGCAGGGGACCACCAGATTGGCTTCCTTTTTTTGGAGAAGAGCATCTTGGTTCTATTTGGGATGGCATGATTCATGCACGAGTGGATGTGCTCATGCAGTGCCTTAGTGTAGGATTCTGCAGTCGAACTTCCAGATCCCATCTGCGTGGGTGTTGTGAAGTTTGTCACTTCTGACTTCAGTACCATGATGTTGGCTTTGGAGAAGTTTTTTAAGGAGGTTTCCTTACTGGGGGGTGGGGGTGGGATGTGGATGTCAAAGGTGATTTGCTTATGGTCAGACCTGACCAATGAGGGGATGACCACTGGTGTGGAGCATCTATCTCCCATGTTGGTAATGACCAGGTCTAGGATATTGGAGCCCCTGGTGGGACAATGGATTAGATGATCCAGGGCATTGGAATTTATGAATTCCAAGAACCATTGGGAAAAGGAGTTGGTACCCAAGTAGTTTTCCCAATTAATGACAGGGTAGTTGAAATCGCCCAGTATTAGGGTGTTTGGTTGTATTTTAATATTTTCCAGTATGTTTAGAAAGGTGTAGTGAGAATCTTGGGGCATGGTGGAGGATCTGTAGCAAACTACAATTTGGATTGCAGTCTTACCTAGTGTTAGTTGCACCTGGAGAATTTCAGATGCATTGTGTTGGGCAACTAGCCTGGAGGTGTGAATATCCTTGGTGAATATGGGCATTCCTCCACCTTTAGTGTTTTGATCTTGGTTTTGTGGCCGAAAGTGTGGTAAGAATTGTAGCCTGGTATTGCAGGGGTACTCTCTGGAGCCTTGAACCAGGTCTCAGTTACTGCACAGATATCGATGTTCTCCATTTTTAGGAGTGCCTCGAGAGAGTGCATTTTGAGGTTTAGACTTCTAGCATTGAGTAGCATTACCTTCAGATTTTGCATGCTTGTATCTGTTACAGTGGTGGTTTTATCCTTTGAACCTTGCCTAAAAAAAGGCACTATAGGGGTGGCAAGAGCATTAGCCAGTAACCTGAATCCCAGGGATGACAGGTGCAGACCATCTCTGGCAAAGCATCGTGGTTTGTTGATCATGTCTTCCCAGGCAGACAAGTACTCGATCCCCTTTGAATGACACCAGAAGCTTAGCCAATTGTTGAAGTCAATCATTTTGTCCTTATACTGTGGTATCATTCTGGGCGAAGGCAGGATGCTACTCAGGGCTAGGGTCATACCTGCCTGGGTCACATGATCCAAGAGCTCTTCCATGTCTCTTTTCATGTAGTCCAGGGAGGTATGTCTCAAGTCATTCACTACAGCATGGACAATAACAGAGTCGTATTTGTACTTGTTGTGGAGTGACTTGAGTGCATGCGTTATGTGGCGGATCCTGACACCCGACAGGCAGCTGACTGTAATTTTCTCCTTGTTCAGGTACTGGTGAGTGGGACATCAGTGTGCCTGACTATAGAGTCACCTATGACTAAAGTGTTGGGTACATTGTCTTGCCTTAGGGGCTGTTGTTGGGTGGCACACTGGTGTTGTGAGCTATGTATCAATTTGATTGTGACTGGTGTTTGTTTGCGTTTCGGCTTCGGAGGTCCTTGTTGCTTGGGCAGGTTAATGTTACGGGCCTCCACATATGTGGGTTTAGTGTTGCTATATGTGGGTGTTGATGGTGTGGGTTTTGAAGGGCTATGAGTTGCTTGAGGTGTAATGCAGGAGTTAACCTTCTCCTCTTGACTGTCTAGCACAATCTTGGCTGGAGAGAGCTTTGCTTCCAGTTTGGCTATGTAAGTGCATCTCTCGCAGGTTGTAGTGTTGGATGGTACGAGGAGAGGATTGTCTGTATACATGAGGCAGTTGCCGCACTGCCCCAGTATGCCCAGATTCACCAGGTGGACAGGAGAAATCACCGGAAGTTGACCCTTGGACATGCCTGTTTAGGTGCTTTCTTGTAAAGTTTAAGAGCTGTTTTCCCCTTACCTTTGCAAGGTACTTTGCAATTATAGTCTGTTTAGTGCCCATGATTAATTTCTCCTTATTGACAAGGAGAGCTGAGTGCAGGCTTCCTAGTGCTTTCCAGTAGGTTCTAGAGAAAGTGCTAGTCACAGGGGTTCAGATTTTAGTGCTACTACTGAGAAACCAGCTAGTTCTAAGGGAAAATGTTTAGATCCTTGGATGCAGTAACCCTCATGCAGTTATTTTTGTGAATATGCAATATTTCCATTAGGGCTGGATCAGAGACTGCCTTGTAAGTCAAGCATAGATCACCCCCTCACTAATCAGTAGGAAACTGAATGTAGTGATAGGGCTTTTAATTGGTCCGCATTTGGCGTGTTGTTTATACCCTATATATTTTTTATGAGAAACCTCTAAAGATGCTCCAACTGTTGCAGGTTCCTGCCAAGGTACATGCCAAAGGGTGCATTGTACTCAATTATTTGGTCTGATGTGGTCCAAATATAGTGGTACTATGACATTCTTAGATATGGATGCTATGCCATTGCTTATAAGTGGAGCCACACAGAAGGATTTCTTCACCACCATGGACACATGGTGGACAAAGTTCAAATAATTATCTATCAAAGTACCAAAATCTCTCATTACTGGGATGCTATCAGAGTTGTTATTTGCAGGGGTATTTGATTTTCCATGGGTATTATTACGCATTTCTTCACATTTAGTTTGAGGCCATGGCTCTGACACCAATCATTGGATATCACCATTATTTGGGAAGTCAATGAATGTCCCCAACTTGCAGTCATCAGCAAACATGGTCATTCAAAGGCAATCTACATTTGCCTTGACATCTCAGAAGGATATCCCAAACAGGAGGAGGCCCAGCACATGAACCCTGTGGTACTCCACCTGGATGTGGATTCCCCCTCAATAATAACATGTGTCCTATCCATGAGACATTTGGCTATCCATCTAGTGATGATGAGGTTTATGCCCAATTTTGTGAGTTTATCTATAATACCTGAGTGGGGTATTGTGTCAAATGCCTTGGTCAGGTCAAGGCAGGCAGTATGCACTGTCTTACTCTCATCCATGACCTTGGTGACCTTCTCAAAGAAGTTCACTAGATTGAACAGGCAGGACAAGCCCTTGACAAAGCCAAACTGAGTTGGGTCTAGAGTCTGGAGATTTGCTATGTCATTATTAATCAGGTCCAAGATTATTCATAGGTTAGTACTAGGCTAACTGCCCTTGCAAGCCTAGCCAATTATCCCTTGTGAGACTCAAACCTGGCACCTTGTGTTTGTAAGGCAAACACCTTAACCATTAGTCCACCCTCCTTTCCATAGCCTTGCATATGAGGCTAGTTTTATGGGTAAGTAGTTTCTTGGGTCCATTGATGGCCCCCCCCCCCTTGTGCAGAGGGATGATTGTTGCTGTTTGGAGACTGTTGTGAACTAGAGATCCTAGTGGGTCCACTAGGTTTTGTTTCAAGGTGTTTCTAGCTTTAGAGAGTACAGTGATTATCTGTTCTTTTGTGATAACAAGCAAAGGAATGTTAGAGGATGTTTTGTGGAAGTAACTGGAGGTGATGAGGGGGTGAAATTTGAGCTGAATTTATCGGCCAGCATGTTTGCTATTTCTATTGGCTGAGTATAGGTAGTGCCATCTATAGCCAACTCAGCACATTGTTGAGTGTTTCCTGTAAGAATTTGAACATAACTAAAAAATGCTTTGTGGGTATCCTTTGCTTGGGAGGCTATTTTTGTTTCTTATTTATTTTTGAAGACTTGACTAGTTCCCTGATTTGCCTGTTAAGACTAATGAGGGATTTTTTTATCTGCTGTGCTCTATATCACTTACTTCCAGACAGGAATTTCTCCTTTCTATTGTATAATCTATCTATGCCAGGTTTCCACCATGTTTTTTTTGGCTAGACCTGGTGTTATTTCGGTCAGGTACTACAACAACAACAACAACAACTGGCGTTTCTATGCAGTTGTTTAAGTGGTTGTACAGGGTGTTCATGCATACTTTTGCAGAGTCTTTCATGTTTTGGGGGTTAGGGGAGCTTTAAAATTACCTATGCTATCACATAATAGAAGGTAACTTTTCTTGGAAAATATTCTTTAGAGTTTTAGGGTTTGATGGGGGTTCTAGTTTTCAAACTGATTTATGATCTGATTTTACCAATGACGACATTACATTGTGGTGTGCAATGTTCCTCCTTGCTTGTGAGTACTATATTAAAGATATTTGAGCCCCTAGTGGGAGTGCAGACCAGCTGTTCCAGAGCATTTGAATTGCCAAAGTCCAGGAATCTCTGAGCGTGCCAGCTAGTGGTAGTGTAAGTTTCCCAGTTTATGGAGGGGTAGTTAAAGTTGTCCATCAGTAGTGTGTTGGGCTGAATGGTAAGTGATTCTGGTAACTTGAGGTATGTGGCGTGGTTTTCATTGTTCATAGTTCGGGACCAGTAGCTAGTGATGATATGGTGGTGGATTTTGCCTATGGTCAGCTGGACATGGAGTAGCTCAAGTAAGTCATCCCACTTGACCAATCTTACAGTGTGTTTTTATGTAAATGGAAACATCTCCTCCTTTCATTTTTTTCCTTTTCAGAGGGTGATCTGAATATGTAATAGGTATTATAGCCTTGCACTGTTGAGGTGCTTTCTGCAGCCTTGAACCATGTCTCTGTAACTGCACAGATGTCAGCATTCTTCAGGGTAGGAGAGCTTCCAGGGGGGTGCAGTTTCATGTTAAGACTCCTAGCACTGAGCAGTAGTACCTTCAGCTTGGCATTAGAAGAATTTGTTACATTGGTAGGTCTGTTGGTTTGGCATGGGCTAAAAAGGCACTATGGGGATGGCTAATGGCTTAGCCAGTATTTGAAAGCCTAGCAGCAGTAGGTGCAGAAATCTCTAGCAAAGCAGTGTTGTCTGTGAGTCATTTCATCCCAGGCTGACAAATACTTGGTTCACCTTGGAATGCCACCAATAGCTAAGCCAATTTTTGAAGTCAATCATTTTCTGTTTGTATTGTCATATCATTCTTGGTGAGGGTAGAGTGCTGCTCAATGCAAGGCTCATACCCGCCAGCAGCACGTATTCAGAGAGGTCCAGTGAGGTATGTCTCAAGTCATTCACACCAACAAGGACTATAACTGAGCCATACTGGTACTTGTGGTTGAGTGACCTGAGTGCCTGTGTGATCTGATGAAGCCTGGGCCCTGACATGTAACCCTCTCTTTGTCCAACTTGATGAGGGAAGTGTCCATGTGTCTCATGATGGAGTCTCCTCTGACCAAGATGCTTGAATGTGTGATGTTTTGCCTTAGGGGCTTGCTTGTGGAGACACTGTGATGTGTATTTTTATGTGTAGTGGTTGGTGTTGACTTAGTTTTTCTTGCAAGTGGTTTCTGAGGGCAGTGTAGGGGAGGCCTATGAGGTTTTGGTAAGTTACTTGTCAATACATCAGCATATGTGGGTTTATGTATTGAGACCCTTATTTAGTGAGGGAAAATGATGTATGTGTGTGCTGACAACCTGTTTGTCATTTGATTTGTCTGTATGTGAAAGTCATGCCACAATTTTCATAGTGTAACTACAGCTTTCACATACTGTGTTTGTTTCAAGATTAAGTGGTTGTCAGTACACATAAGACAATTGCTACATTGCTTCAGGATGCCTATGTCCACCAGGTTGGCTATAGAGATAGCAGGAAAGTACCTATTCATGGTTTCAGGTTTATTGCTATGGGTTAAACCAGGGAGAAGAGTGGGTAGATTAGACTGGACTGGGATGATGGACAAAGAATGGGTGCTATACTCAGTGTGGACTGCAGCTACCCAACAAGGAAATACTGCTCTGCATGCAACTCAGATGCTCCTAGAGCAGCAGAGGGACTGGGGAAGGTTGCAGAGATAGTTATTTTAAGGGAAATTTTAACCTGAAAGCCTTTGCATCTATACAGGGCACTGCTAATCTAGGGTTGCCACCTTTCGTTGTGGCTAAAACCAGAGTAAAGCCACACCCCTCGCATCACCAGTAACCCCGCCCATCCCACTCCCACTCATATTCACCCATTTTGTGATGTCACGATGACATCACATGTCGGGGAACTCCCTCTTTTTCCGTTACTGCTGCCTGTTTTCGGCTGATTTACAAACTCCGATTTTTGTTTCCTTTTTTTGAAACAGAATACTGGAGTTTCTACAGTGTTTTCTGGACTACCAGAGAATCGGTTTGATTTCCAGATAATCTAAAAAAAATGGAGGAGTGGAAACCCTATGGTAACCACTGCTGGGTGGAGAGCAGCTTAGCACAAACACTTGGCTTAATAGAATCAAAAATAGTCAAAGAAAGAACAGCTCTGAGGAATTCAGCACAAACCCACACAGAGACTGAGCTCACATAGAATGAGGAAAAACAAGTTCTACAACAGCAAGACCTACAGACCAGTCAGGAAAATACACACTAAGCTTCCAGTCAGCAGCACCCAACTCAGATAGGTTTGCTGCAGCACACTTCTGCCCCAAGAGTGCAGTCAGAAAACTCTCAATGTTAAAATGCTAGTTTTAGAGCTCAAGTGCAAGGAAACCACATAATCTAGATACTACAGTTCTGTAAAACTAGCAGTTAAAGCTTCTTCTATTTTTTCCAGCTTTTTGTTGTTTGAATTGATATATTCCTTCAATGTTTTATTTATTTTAATTGCCTCTGATTACATTTTATTTATTTTTCCTTTAAATTACTGAAAGCCATTTCTTGAACCAAAGCTGAAACCTGAACTGCTTTTTGCTGAACAACTGCAGAATCCTTTCCAGACAATGTTTTCTCTTCCCCTTTCTGGTTGATTATCTTTCAAGATTTCCATCCCCTCCTTGATTTCACTGCATTTGTTACTGACATTGACTGATCCATAAGACCACCACAGGACTTTAGGACATATCCCATTCAGAAGATCAGCTCAATGGAAAATCGAATTTCATATGGTCGAGACCATATGATTGACTTTCCAAAATGTCAAAAAACAGAAAGCAACAAAATTTTACAAGCGCCCCTGCACCCACCACAACTCCTACATATAATATATATGTCAACTCCAAGATCGCACTACAGTGGGGAAAAGGGAAAATTCCCGATCCCCACTGTACTGTGATTTCCATTCAAAAGCTTAGACATTTCAGAAAGTCGATTGTATGATCTCAACCAACTGAAGTTCGACTTTCTGTTGAGTCAGTCTTCTGAAAGGGACCCCTTTAGGGCATAGTTGTATAGGTAACAGTTACTAACCAAACACTGGTTAGCATATTGCCTTGGTTTTTGTATTGGATAGGATTCATTTACAAGAAGGTAATGACATATACTTAACTCTGTGCTGAGCTCTTCAGGGAAATCTCAGCAAATGTTTATGATTTCAGTCCATGTATTTAATCAAGTTTTGGGCCTTATTTACTTATATAAAAAGCATGCATTAAAATTGAATGCACTATTGTCAGCTCCATGGCATAGAGTGATAAAGTCTTGATTACGGCCCGGTAACCTGAGTTTATATAATGGCTCAGGCACTGGTGGAACTGGGTGGGGAGGATGAAAGTAAACGGCTGGCACTTGTGCACCCATCTTGGGGAGAGGGGTGGACTTGATCTGCCATTTCAACATTTGCAAGCAGAGGCTTGCAGGCAATGAAAATGTACAAGACCAAGGGACCAGTCCTGGTGTTACAAAGCTGGTGATAGTATCCCTCATTAGATTGTGGGTAGAAGCACACATACAGACAAAAGGTTGGTATAGTAGACCCTCACTGTGATGTAAGTGCCCATGTCAGCCACCCAGCAGTGAGATTATGACCATTAAAATATTCTCACATCCTGCATTTCTATATGTGGGTGGGTGGGGGCACAAAACACCTCCATGGCTGCCTGCATGAAAGCCCCTCTACCTAAGTCTTCTGCCCATGCTGGGACACAGTGGGGGTGAAGGGCTAATGGCTGTTACATCTAGGGTTGACACCTGGCAGGCAGAGAGGGAAAAAAGCACCCAGAAAAAAGAAATCTGCTCTTGGGTTTTGCATACTTAATAAGGAAAAATAATAAGGTATTTAATGGGGAAAACTTCAGTACTGTAAAATGATACCTTTAAGGACAATGTGTAGCTGCACTGTCTACAGTTAAGCAGGTTGCTCTTTCTGTTAGTTTGGGATTAATGGATGTGTAATTTATTACTAGTGTATCATTAACTGAATGAGGAAGAAACTTTTTAACAACTGGCTTTGTCCCATATTATATTTTTCTAACATGCAAAAAAGACTTCTATTGCACTATGCACTACATGCCAAAATACTGTTTAATATTTATTTATTTATTTATTTATATACAGTAAGTTACAATATATAAATAAATAAATATTAAACAGTATTTTGGCATGTAGTGCATGGTGCAATAGAAGTCTTTTTTGCATGTTAGAAAAATATAATATGGGACAAAGCCAGTTGTTAAAAAGTTTCTTCCTCATTCAGTTACAACCGCGTGGTAGTGCTGCGATAGCACTGTCGCCTCACAGTAAGACGCTGACCGGTTTCGACTCTCAGCTAGAGCGTCTTCTGCGTGGAGACATGCGTGAATGGGTGTACCTTCGTTGAAGGTTGTGCATTAGGGCTGGCAACTCAGCATGTAAAAATCAACTGCCAATCATTAGCGGACCGGAGTTCTGCTGTGGCGACCCCTAACCAGGAAAAGCCGAAAGACACAACAATATTGTAAGTTACAATTTCCTAAAGTGATTAAAAGTTACATTGCTATCCACAATTAACAGCATAGGTACAAGAGACTTCTTTCTCCTGTGACAAACCAGTTAGTTGTGGAATGTAGTTCAGTTGATGAGATTAGCACATCGAAGATAATGACTGAGTTTCCAATCATCAGTAATCAAACAAAGAGAGTACTTGCAACCACTAGGCCATTGTAAATATTTTAATAAACCATGAAGAAACACAGACACAGATAAAAAGGTGAGTGCTTTCGGGCTTAGCCCTTCATTAGACTAAAAAGCTTAATTAAAAATTGCATTTATACACATTTGTTAAAACTCATGTCCAATCAATCAATGATATTTAACCCGCCTCTTTTTGAGTGCTGGTTTTAAAGAGATAACACCATTCAAACCAGGTGCGTGGTCAGCAGCAAATTCTATTATCCATTTCATCTCATTAAATTCAGTTAAATTGACCATATCCCCTCCTCTGGTACCCATCTTAACTTTCTGTATAACCATAAATAAAAAATTATGATTTGGGTAACTCTTCACATGTTGATATAATGCATTATGTACATCCTCAAGATGTATGGCTGACATATGTTTTAAAATTCTCCCTTTCAGTTAATCTATTAGTCACTGGATGCACAAAATAATTATTTTTGCTTATATAAGGACATGCCTTGCAACGTCTACAGACATATGTTCCTAGTTTATCTATCCAGTGACTAATAGGAGATATGATTTTCATCTTTATGCAGATTGTCAGACAAAAGATGTGGTTTATCTAGCTCATTGTAATACATGTTCCTGTTATTATATAGGCAAAACGAACTGTAAATTGAAAGGGAGAATTTTAAAACATATGTCAGCCATACATCTTGAGGATGTTCATAATGCATCATATCAACATGTGAAGAGTTACCCAAATCATATTTTTTTCTTTATGGTTGTACAGAAAGTTAAGATGAGTACCAGAGGAGGGGATATGGTCAATTTAGCTGAATTTAATGAGGTGAAATGGATAATAGAATTTGCTGCTGACCACGCACCTGGTTTGAATGGTGTTATCCCTTTAAAACCAGCACTCAAAAAGAGGTGGGTTAAGTATCATTGATTAATCGGACATGAGTTTTAACAAATGTGTATAAATGCAATTTTTAATTAAGGTTTTTAGTCTGATGAAGGGCTAAGCCCGAAAGCGCTCATGTTTTTATCTTTGTCTGTGTTTCTTTGTGTTTTATTAAAATATTTACAATGGCCTGGTGGTTGCAAGTACGCTCTTCGTTTGATTACTACTGTTTTGGATTACTGTAGAGAGGTGTGACCTTTAGTGGAGAGCTCCAAGTGCTTTTTCTTGATTGGGCTTCCAATCATAACCAACTTGTTATGTGATTGAGAAAAGGATGTCACCTTGTCAAGATATTCACCTTGAGAATGGAGTGAAGTAATGCTGAAGAGTTAAATCTTGATATCTATGTTGAGAACACATAAAATGTTGGCATGATCAGAAATACTTTATCAGAATTCGTTGTGGTACATGGAGAGTCAGTTGCTTTGATCTTCTAGCAATAATAGAAAAAAAAAGTGTTGGAGCACAATGCGGTCTACAGCTTTGAAAACCATGTAACATTTAGTGCTGCTGTACAGACTAGAAACTGAGTACCTCTAACAGACTAACAACTTTAAAAGCTGTTAAACATTTCAGAGTGATTTTTGTGTGGCAACACAAGGTGTTTTACAGCTTTTTAAGCTGCTACCCTTCCTCGGTGATGTTTTGTCATGGATGCTATGTATACTATAGCAAAAGACTAGAGTAAAAGAGTTGTGAAAGTTGCATAATAAAACCTGTTATTCAGTCTTTAGAAAGGTGCATAACAAGGCTTTCACCTGATTTCTGAACATAATCAGCATGTTCCTTATACTACAATGCATTTAATGTCAAGCTAAATTACAGAAAGTTTTGCTTGCTTTATTCTTTGTTTTCTAGAACTACATCATGAAGTATAAACAATTTTTGCTATAGCTCACTCTAGCTTCCTGCCTCCAGGTAGTCTTAATCATGTTAGTAACTACTTACTAGGAATCCAACTGTCTTGGGGGACATTGTGCTGTGTTCTTGGCAATAAACTACTGACAGGAGTTCTTGGGTGTGGCCAGACTCTTGCTGTGTAATGAGGTGCAAATATCAGCCCTTGTTACTTTTTTCCTTCACCTACATGCACATTGCAGTGACATGATGTGCAGCATGAAGCTGAGAGGCATACTCATACACCCTCTGCGTAGCCATTTTCAAATGAGGCTGTGCTGTCTAACACTGTCTAAGTCTTCATCAGAAACCTGCAAAAATCCACCTTGGTCCATAACAATAGTAGTCTGTCATTGTTTAGCTATTCTTTGCTCTCTGAATTCTGGAACAAATCCAGACTCTTCCTGAATCTTTGATCACCACAATGACAGGAAGTGTGCTGTTTAGCCCTGGAACACAGACATCATTAGGCCATCCTTTCTGCATACCTTTTTGAAAAATCTTCAGACAATTCAGTCTCAGAAGTACTTAGATTGTAATACCAAATGGGCAGAAGTGCAAACTGCTAAATTAGGTCCTAAAAGTGCATTCTGATTAATTTATATTCTACAAAGTTTGCTCCCTTTCAAATATGAAATGTTTTATTTAAGTGGCTATGTTAACATCATGTTTAAACTAAAACTTTAATATTAAGTCATGCAGTTTTATCATTTTAAGTGGCTAGCTGTTTTGGCTTCATACAGAACAAATACATCCAATCAGAAGTGACATCCACTCTTTGCTATATCTCATTACCTATGGTTTAGAATTTGTAATTGCTATCTTATCAAGGTTCAGCTACTTGTTAATCACTTGTAGTTTGGCTGGAATTTGGTTAAGTCTCATCCTGCTATAGTAATCACCATAAAATAATACAAGGACACCATATTTTCTTACAGGGGTAGCTCAATCATGCTTAAAAGGCTGTAATATATTTATTTATTTATTTTTGTTAACCAAGATATTCCTCTTAAGCATGGCCTATTTTCAGAGGAGACTCAAGATGGCATTTATACAGACAGGTAGAAAGCTAGCCAAGAGATTGGAGAACTTTCCCTACTCTGCAGTTGGAACTGATGAAGTGATTCTTGTAGAGTCATGGGGAATTCCAGAGACCAAGAGGCTGCAGGCACCATTTCCAACTTACAAGACAATGGCAAGATGTTTAATGATAGCTTAGGTATGATGAATTTAGAGGATGAAGAGATTGTTTTTATATCTGAAAGGTTTGCTAAAGGTATTTTAAAAAAACTTAATGTCAGTACCTGAATCACAAGCTACCATCTCAGATTCATGCAGATAGAGGGGAAGAAGAGACTTGACAGACAGAAGCAGAAGGTGATTGGGAAGTCGGAGATGTTATAGAACAAGACTGAAAACTAACTGGAGTTACCTAATGGAAGAGAAGTCAAGGCAGAGATGGGTGATGATGCCAGACATTCTTCACCACGGTGAGGAAGTTACTATAATGATGGGAAGACAGTGGAGCAACTACCTTTTGCTGTTATGATCCCTAAAGAAATGAGAATGTTATGCTATAAGAAAGAAGAAACATTATCTGTTTTTGATATATGCTGGACTGCCTGATGTACCAGACAATTATGTGAGACATTGATTATACCACTTGGCTTTCATTTTCCTCATATTTGAGCACTGATACATGCACAGCCACAGCCAGTGTATGATGTTGCATTTCAGACTGTTGCAGACTACAACTTTTGGTTGCAAACACTAAACATTATATCGACTGTGAATCCATAGAATGAATGACTAAACAGTATGTGGACAGTGAGTCTGTGGAATGAATGAATAAATGACTATGTGGACAATGAGTCTGTGGAATGAGTGAATAAATGACTATGTGGACTGTGAGTCTGTGGAATGAATGACTAAATATTATGTGGCCTATGAGTCTGTGGAATGAATGTCTAAATAGTATGTGGACAGTGAGTCTATGGAATGAATGAATAAATGACTATGTGGACTGTGAGTCTGTGGAATGAATGACTAAATATTATGCGGCCTATGAGTCTGTAGAATGAATGTCTAAATAGTTTGTGGACTGTGAGTCTGTGGGATGAATGACTAAATAGTATATGGACAATGAGTCTGTGGGAAGAATGACTAAATAGTATGTGAATTGTGATTCTGTGGGAGGAATGAATAAAAAGTATGTGGACTGTGAATCTGTGGTCAAGATGACTAAATAGTATGTGGATTGTGAGTCTGTAGAATGAATGACTAAATATCATGTGGTCCGTGAGTCTGTGGAATGAATGACTGAATATTATGTGGACTGTGAGTTTGTGGGATAAATGACTGCTTAGTATGTGGACTGTGAGTTTGTGGAATGAATGATTAAATAGTATGTGCACTGTGACTCTGTGGGGTGAATGACTAAATATTATGTAGGCTATGAAACTGTGGAATGAATGACTAAACAGTATGTGGACAGTGAGCCTGTGGGATAAATGACTGCTTAGTATGTGGACTGTGAGTTTGTGGAATGAATGATTAAATAGTTTGTGCACTGTGACTCTGTGGGGTGAATGACTAAATATTATATAGGCTATGAAACTGTGGAATGAATGACTAAATAGTATGTGGACAGTGAGTCTGTGAGATGAATGATTAAATAGTATGTGGACTGTGAGCCTGTGGAAGAAAATATTTAAAATACATTTTTTTTTAATTCAGTATAGTGAGGTTATGGAAATAAGATTTAAGTGATTGTGGGATACTCAGCTAAACACCATTACAGATACATTTTGTATGGGAATGTGGAGAAGAAAGTTTGACTATCTGACTTTCTGTGGTTTTCTTAAGTTCATTTTGGATATGATCTTGTTTTCTACTGTGTATGACGAAGAAGTAACTCCAGGAAGATCTATAAGGTTGGGATACAGGATAGTGGAAACAGAAAAACATTGGAGGTTGGATATTGTTAAAGGAGATATGAGAGAATTAACTAAAAAGATAAATAAATGGAAAATTAATGTTGAAAGTTGTAAGTTACAAAGGAAAATGTGGTATACACAGGCAGGGTATATTTTTTCTTGGGATAAAGACAGGAAAACTGTAAAATTAGTGTGTAATTATCTAGTTGTTATAGGTTGGGGAGGAATTGGTCAGAGTGTAAATATGAAATTGTATTAGATAATATTCATCAAAAGATACCTCTTAAAGGGAATATGCATTGTAAGAATTTAAATGAAAGCATGTGTGATTTTTAAGAAGTGTAGGAGAGTAGAATAGACATTAGAACATTTCTTTTTTGGAATGTGCTCCAAGAAAGGCATTGTGGGAAATGTATTGAAGAGTTACATACATCTGTAGTTAGGTTAGACCCAGATGGTGTGTGTGTTTGAAAACATACTGGGAGAAATGGCTGAAAATGCATTAGATATAAGTATTATTTTCTTTGTTTGAAGAATATAGAATGTATGATGCTATTTTTGTATAATAGGGTATGGAATGCTTGTCAAATTGCAGATGAATTAAAAAAATATATTGTTTTGCATAAATTATTTTGGTTGAAAAGGAATGTATTGTGAATATGGTATAGAACCCCCACTCTTTCTGAGTGGAGAAATTCTGAAGCTGTTTGTCTAATATTGCAGATGGTGGGAATTCTATAGAGCAGGAGATTGTTATGGGTTGGGAAGATACTTTGCAGAATATTTCAGCTGAAGCCTGAAATAACGATAAATGAAGTGACTACCAAAGGTGTAGGTAATAAAACCCTGTTGAGTTTAACGGATGAGAAAGAACCTGTTGAATGACCAGCATTGTTCAGAGCTGATATTATGAAATGTTGCTTTTACCAAACACAGACTGGAGGATTACCAGATTAAAGTGATTGATTGTCAGGAAGTAATTCACATTCAGTGCCTCTACTTCCTAGGAACAGCCATGGACTATACTTTACGTGGAAAGAATCAGCATGTATAAATAGTGACATACACCCTAAGGAGAATGTTGTAAAGTCTACTGTATTGAAAACTTATGCTGTGTTTGTTACAGAACAAGTGAGCAGGAATATTAACTAGATCTAAAAACAGAATCGTGGTATCTATGAAAACAAAAGATATTCCAATAAACAGATGACATAGTTGGGATAATGTTGTTTTGCCTTTGTTTTTTAAGGTACAAGATGTTAGATCACTAATTCAATTGAACATGAAGCATTTTTATGATATAACATTTATGACTTTTTCTTTGCTAGAAAATTTTTTTTTGTAGCCCTTACTCAAAAATGTGATATCACCCCTGTGTCTAATTATATTTAAATTAATGTGAATAATACAAGGAAGCTCATAATACAATTTACAACTGATGCCAGTAAAAAAATTAGTATTGCAGCATATTTGTGAACGGGTTCCTATCAGCAGACCGACGACACATGTTTTCAAATGCGTCTTGGTCGAACTGACAAAACCGAAACTGCAAAAAAAAAAAAAAAAAGCGGCATGTAAGCGATTTCTTTCCCTAGAAAAGAATTTTCTTGACCGCTTCGGTACTTTGCAGTTTTCAGAACTGTAGTGCGGTCTCAGAGTTGGTATATTTAAGTAGGTGGGGTGTGGGGGGGTGAAGCCCCCCACTTAATCTCATGTTTTAATGTGCTTACTTTTTTTTTTTGTTGGAACAGCGATTTTTTTCCCTTGGAAAAAATCGCTGGTCTGACAGTTCGGTTTTGTAAGCTTTCGCTTACATGGGGTCAATTAATCACCATTCGCTTACCTAAGCGTTCAGTGATCTAATATAGACCCTTTGTGAACTATATGTCAATTTATGAAAATGAATAAAAGAATGATTGACAACAGTGATTGATGAGGGAAGTATTTGGACAGAAGCATGGGAAATTATGGTTTCATTACTGATTTTCATTGCTTTAAACTACACCATGGATCAAGTGTGATTAGTACTAATGGAATTTATGATACTGTTTGTTATGTGTGTATACTTCATAAATAGCTACAAGAGAGGATGTCAACAGCGTAGGGAGCAGGGTCACACAAGTATGAAATGTAACTTGCAGAATGAGTATACTAATTGGACATTTGTGGTTTGAATGTGGTATTATTGAACAACCTGATAATTTATTAATACTGGACACATTAACTGCTGGGCAGTCAATTTCAGTGTCAGAACACAAATCAAATAGTTTTGTGCGTGAAATAACTAATGACAGTTATACTATATCATGTGAAAATGTCAAGAATATGTCGCTGGTTTGAAAATGATTTTTTTTTTTGTGACAGAGATTATTACTTTTGAAGTCTTGCAAAATTATGAATGGGAGGGCAGAATTCTGAATGCAGAGACAAAGTTTGCATTATTTGCTAATTCTGAAGTATGGTTATCAGACTGTATGATAGGAAGGTTTAATCATAGAAGGGGTTAGTCACAGAAAAGGAAGGAAATTATAAGATACTAATGCAACAGAGACAAAATAGAAAATGTTAGCATAATCTCCTTAAATGTCAGTTGTTCAAAGAATTATCTAAGACATCTGTCTATGTCAAAATGGCATAAGCAGGTGCCAACTGATATTATAAGGCTGTTTGATAATGCTGTTTAGCATTACAGTAACATAAAAAGCTTCTACGGAGTCATAGCATAGCATGAACTTTCAGATTAGAGGAATGCTTTTGAACTGCTCTATTTTTTGCCAATTCTGCAGTATGGTTATCAGATTTTATAATAGGAAGGGTAGGGCATTTGTCAGTTTTGTGGTATATACAAAATCTTAATGGTTAATAATTCTTTATGAGTATATGCATATAAATGAAAGAGTAGAATTATATGACAAGACCAAACAATATGTTTTGGTCAATATGGACATAATAACCGAAAGAGATTTTAATTGTAACATTAACAAGCTTACTGGTCACGTAGTGTAGGATGTTACAAAATGTAAGGACTTGTTAAAATGTGGGCAACTTTTGGTAGGGCAGACTAGAGAATTTACACTTCAAAGAAATCTGTCAATGGAATTCTGGTTTTCCTTTTTTCATTTAGGTTACAAGAAATACACACTGGGGGAATGTATATTTTTCTAATCACTTAGCCATCTGAGTGGCATTTCGGCAAAATAATATAATCCAGGAAGGTTAACATATAAATGAATTTAAGTGGAAATAGACAATAAACTAAAATTTGACATTCACATATCCATGACCATAAAAAAAGTCCACAAAAAACTAGGAGCATTATACAGAAATAAACAATTTCTCACCAAAGCAGCAAAGATTTCAATAGCAAATTCCCACCTTATCTCCACCCTACTTTATGCCTCTCCAGTATATACCAACCTAAGGCAATGTGATCTAAACAAGCTAGAGACCTGCTACAACAAAATCGCAAAATTCGCCACAGGGGCATCCTACTGTAGTCACCACTGTCTCTCACTTGCTGAACTGGGCTGGCTTGAACTCCCTCACCTTCTTCAGTGGTATCAACTCTCACTCACCCACAAACTAGTAAACCATCCACTAAATGTCCCATCCCTCCAGAATCTACTCCAACCCTATCGCACCACCAGACCACTAAGATCCAGCAACAAAAATCACTTGCAGATCACTAAAGCCAATAACTCTGCTGGTGAAGCACTATTCTCTTGCGCCATAGCCAAATTATGGAACTCACTCCCACCCACAATTACCTCCGCACCATCATGCACCAACTTCAAAACTTTATTAAAAGCACACCTAAAAACATGCTGGCTATGCCCTTGCAACTCCCACTCTAATATCATCCACCCCATCCAACTACTACCTTTCTTTCACCTCCACTAACTACCTTGATGATAGCAAGCTCAGATGCTCATAAGCCTAGTACTTATTATACAGCAGGAACTTCTCATTGTTACATTTGTTAATGCCTGTTATGTACTTCACAGATAAAGATTCTAGTTGTCTACTGATGTACTATGTTCTTCATCTGTAAATATGTTGTAAGTAATTTCTGTGTTAAATTGTTAATCACTATGTAATCCAATGTAACTACTGTCTGTTTATTTTACTGTGGAGCTTTTCTCCCCGGGCCTCCGCTGAAAATGGACCCACGTCCAGTCGGACACTCCCGGTCAACAAATTTAAATAAATAAAATAAATAAAATAAAATAAAATAAATAGAGAGACTGTTCTACATTAACTGGATTTAAGAAATCTAAGGGTTAATAATGGCAGGATCAGAGTATTGTGTTCATTTTACAAAACTTGGATTTCTTTATGACTAGTATATGAAATTAAATCTAGAAAAGTTTATTTGGAAATGGAAGTTGATTGGTATTTCATTAAGAAGAAATTGTATACCTGTTAAGCAAGGGAATATAACAGCTCCTTAGAGCAAGATAATTTGGAGGCTTGGGAAAAACATAGAAAACTTTATGCATTTAATGTTATTGTTTGTCTTTCAGCTTTTTCCCGGTAAGGGGTTGCCACATCGGAACTCCGGTCCGCTAATGATTGGCAGTAGATATTTTTACAAAACGCTGAGGTGCTAGCTCGACGCCCACCCTTCAACGAAGGCACGCCCATTTACACATGCATGTCTTTTGAACGCTACCCAACCGCGGGGAGGACATACAGACTCCACACAGAAGGCACTCCCAATTTTCCCCTTTTAACAAACACTGCTGTGTATACCATAAGATTTTGTCTCCTTATTAAATGCATAAAGAAAACTTTATGCATTTAATAAGGAGACAAAATATTATGGTATACACAGCAGTGTTTGTTAAAAGGGGAAAATGAGGAATATCTCCTTTTTAAGTAAGTATATTATACACGAAGAAGGGAAGATGTTAGCTTTTGCCAGAAATAATGGTCAGATGGTGTATGACCAAGATAAAATTGTGTCAGTGATAGTAGATTATATTACATATTTACATAACAATGGTGTGGAGAAATAAAGTAATACTGAGAAATTAAACAATTAGATATAACAAGTAAAATTCTTTTGGATAAAGAAATGTATACAGAAAAAATAAATAGTGTATTAAAGGAATCTAAGGAAAGTAATGATCCTGGATTTTGTGGTCTTCGATATGACTTCTATACAGGAATGACTATGGAAGAGAAATTTTAAATTAAGTGATTGTAAATAGGGTTAGAAACCCAACAAGCTTGTGAAGGCATTAATATGTATATTTGGAAAAAGGGTGATAGAAACTGGAGACATATGACACCATATAATATGGATTACAGATTTATTATGAAGATTTTACAGAAAGATTTGGCAGTACTCTGGATGTAGTGATGTCAGATGGTATTTTGGATATCAAGGGTAAGCAGTTAAAAGAAATGTTAGTTATTATAAAATAAGTGGTGGCTAGTATTACTAGAAAAAAAACTGATGGGAATTTAATAGATTATAAAATAGAAAAACAGTATTTGTTTTGAATGAATATGGGTTATTTTGCTAGACTATGGAATTAGTGATGAGATTTTTAAATCTTTTTAAATCAGTTTTAGAGTAATACTACCAAACTATTACTAAATAGCTAGTTAGGTAAACACATTAAAGTGTATAAAGGGGTATGGCAAGGGTGTCTAATGAGTAACATTTTGTTTGTGATAGTAATGAATGCTGTTTGGAGTATTCTTCTGTGAAATGACAGTCTGTGCAATGGGAATATACTTTGGTAGTGGTATTACCAGCAATCATGTCTAGGTGGATGATGTTGAAGAGTTGATAAGGAATAAAGAATAGAGTGTAGAATATATAAAAGGATTGGGAAGATGATTACCATGTGTGGGTTTGAAACTAAATAAGGAGAAATATAAAGATTTAGTTGAGAAACGTAGGATGGAGGAATATATTTTTTACTGACAAAAGTCTTATTATTGGTAATGAAGTTAGGTAAACAACAGGTGAGAAATAAATAATGGACAGATATTTTAGCAGAGTTAAAAGGGAGTAGTAATTTATGGAAACTTGCTTAAAAAGAAGTTGTATCTCATTCATTCTGTGTTTTGGGGTAAACTAGTGTATGTATGGGGTGAATCCTTTTGGAAATGTTTTTCATTACTATCTGGAGTTCAAACCCTATAAAGGAGGGCTGCTGTACAGTGTTAAAAAGGCAATTAGAGATTGATAAATATTGTTATATATTGAGCATCATTGTGTCAGTTATAGGTTCTGAAAATTGTGAAATACCATAAGAATAGTTTAGTAGGGAAACAGTACTAAGCATGTTCAGTTTTGAGTAAGTATTAAAATCCAAAAGAAAGTATATATAGTGAATAACAGACCTTTATTAAAATTCCAAAGAAAAATATAGAAGTTAAGCATAGATGGTTCTGCAATCAAAGGCAAAAATGTTACCTTCAAAGTGGAATTCTGAGGTAAAATATGTGGATTTATCTCTGTACTCTAATTATAGTTCTTTTAAGCAGTAATGGAACAGCTGAGATATCTAATAGAAATTGTTTTAAAAATATACCTTGAAGAAGAACTTTGGTAGGAACTGTGCTGCTATGACCAGCCATTGCCTTGACTATAGCCATAATGAGCAGCATTCCCTTAGAATATACTGAACAAGAAAATTTTGGCTGTGACCACTGTGATTCTACCACATCCTAAAACTAGACTATGCAGCATTATTGTTTCCGACTATGTTGAATGCAGTGACAGTGCAATGATAAAGCGCCCACTCGGTCTGCATTGACTTTTCTAAGCCTATGAGCCTACTTTAGGAATGCCAAATACTCAGGAATGGATGGATGGATGGAGATATATATATATATATATATATATATATATATATATATATATATATATATATATATGGGTTCCCTTCATAATTTCAAAATACTGAAATCCTGAATTTCAGTATTTCAAAATTAGAACACCAAAGCCTTGAAATCCTGAAACACCAGAAGCGCGAAATTCAAAATCCCAAAGTTCAGAGCTTCTGGTGTTGCGGTGTGTGAATAGATAGGTGTAAGTTCAGGTAAGTATGTATGAGTGTGTTGGTTAGGGGCTTTAGTGTATGTTAGTGTGTGTTTTGGCTGTGATGTGTGTGTGCAAGGGACTGTGTAATGTGTGGGTGTGAGTTACCTTTGTGTGTGTGATTGTGCGATATCGGAGTTAGTATATATAAGTAGGGGGGTGCAGGGGGGCTTGCCCCCATGCTTGTCTGTAGTGTATGATTGTATGTTTGATTGTGGGGGGACATTGTGTGTATGTGTATGTGTGTGGTGTATTTGTAGTGTAGGTTCGCAATTTTAAATTTCACGGTTATGGGATTTCCGGATTTTAAGCTTTTGGCTATAGAATTTCAAAATACTGAAATTCTGGATTTCAGTATTTTGGGATTCTATAGTGAATCCATATATATATATATATATATATATATATATATATATATATATATATATATATATATATATACACACACACACACACACACACACACACACACACACACACACACACACACACACACACACACACACACTGGCCATGTCAAATAGTATTATAAGTTCTGTATACCAGCTAGCACAAATTACATTACATAGCCTCAGCAGTGACTGTTTCTTGCTAGAGCACACTTTGGATCATAATAATTGGCCAGTGAGGCACAGTAAAAAACAATATCAATTTCCTGCTGCACAGAGTGTAACAACCATGATCTCAAGTAGTGCTTCTCACTTTCTCCACACTATGTGACCACTAGGCCCCTGAGGTGTCACCACATCCTGTATTGTACAAGTGGCTACAGTATCTCTGCTACCACATTTCAGGTCTTTCCTTATTCTCCACAATAAAAACTGCAAGAAATACCCAGCCAATCTGGAATCCTTACTGTGTATTACCTTAAACCTCCTATAGTGAAGGTCCAAGAGATATATACAAATGACCTCTTAAGGACATGCAGTATTTTAGCTACATGGCTTTTGAATGTCCCTGATGTTTTATTGTTTAAGTCTTTAGGAGTACATGCAGACCAATAATGCCAAACTTCACTAGCTGTAGACATATAGTAGCAGGAAACAGAAGAAGTCACCACGAATAACAAAAAGCCTCCGTTGTAGTATAAATTAAAATCCGTTTAATGTAACAAGATAAAAATGAGCGCTTTCGCATAGCGGAGCTATGCTTCTTCAGATAGTCAACTCACATGTACAATTCAGCTATATTTATATACAAAAGCCATTTTTTGGCGGGCTTGTTAACAGATGTAATTAATCAATCAAGGTGAAACAAAGCCAAGACAGTTGCCAAGGCTTCAAGTCACGAATATATGAAGACTAAAGCTCATAGTATTTAAAACACATGATGGTATTAAAACATATGAAACTATATGTTAAAAATATGAAAATACAAAGATGTAAAAGATAATTTCACTGACAAACTGAGCGATCCTGCGTAATAACTATATAACACCATTTGGCAATTTTTTGACATTTGTTGACAGCAGTTCTTAGCATAGTAAACATAGTTGTATTTCAATCCCTAACTAAACTAGCTTCAGTATATTATTTCCCAAAAAGTGAGTCGGCAGACAAAATTCTTATCTCTGACATAACAGTTAGCATAAACATAGATGAATGTTCAGTAGAATGTTGACAAATGAATAAGTCGTAAGCATAATTATCACAACCTATTTCCAATCTATGTAGCAAAGCTCTTTTCTTCCTTTGTTTCAGCATACATATGGAGCCCCAATATGCAAAATCTAAACAATATCTAAAGCACATCACTGCAAATATAACGAGCTACTCCGCTGAGCATTATATGCAAAAATTACACTTTTAAAAGAGAAAAGGTACATATTTGCAAGAAATGTTTGCAGAAAATAAAAGACCTCATATAAAAACCAAATGTTTAAACCGATGGTGCAAATGCGCACTAACAAAATCCATATACGAGGGCATACGCCTCTAAAGTGCTCCGTGATGACGTAACTCTAGGGGATGTCATTGCCGATTTCTTCGTAAAGCTATCTTAATGCATAGCAAATATAACACAATATCAACCTGAATTACCTAGAATATCTAAAACACACTTGTAGTTCCTGTGAAGGAACATACTGGATAAGAAATCCCAAAAGCCACAAATAGTCTAAACGTGGGTATAAAAATATGAAAATATAAATGTATCTCTTTTTGGAACTAGAACTTCTGGAGGTGGGTCACTACCTAACACAGCCAACCATCTGCTATTAAAATATCTGGCTATAAGGGTCTATTATTTAAAATAGGTTTTATAGATATAAATTGGTTTATGTGGGGCACAAAACGCGCCCACATATTTCTAAAACAAACCTTTGAACACCCCCATGGACTACATGTTTTTCATCCAAACTATTTTTCCAACTGTGATAGTACAAATCTTGTTTACTTAGCCACTTGTGAATGCTGTCCCGCATTCTATGTGGGTCTTACAAAAAGGAGACTTAGAGATAGAGTATATAACCATCTCTATGATATTAGGAAGCAGAATGAGCAAAATGCACTTGCAAAGCATATCACTGAGTACAGTTCACATTATTTCACATTTAAAGTGTTACAAGTAGTGAGTAACAATGATAGAGGAGGAGACAATATTAATAACTTAGCATGTGTGGAACTAAATGGATTCTTCTGCTAAAAGCTCAAAGTGAACCGAATAAACCAATTTATATCTATAAAACCTATTTTAAATAATAGACCCTTATAGCCAGATATTTTAATAGCAGATGGTTGGCTGTGTTAGGTAGTGACCCACCTCCAGAAGTTCTAGTTCCAAAAAGAGATACATTTATATTTTTATATTTTTATACCCACGTTTAGACTATTTGTGGCTTTTGGGATTTCTTATCCAGTATGTTCCTTCACAGGAACTACAAGTGTGTTTTAGATATTCTAGGTAATTCAGGTTGATATTGTGTTATATTTGCTATGCATTAAGATAGCTTTACGAAGAAATCGGCAATGACATCCCCTAGAGTTACGTCATCACGGAGCACTTTAGAGGCGTATGCCCTCGTATGTGGATTTTGTTAGTGCGCATTTGCACCATCGGTTTAAACATTTGGTTTTTATATGAGGTCTTTTATTTTCTGCAAACATTTCTTGCAAATATGTACCTTTTCTCTTTTAAAAGTGTAATTTTTGCATATACGTTCAGCGGGAGTAGCTCGTTATATTTGCAGTGATGTGCTTCTTAGATATTGTTTAGATTTTGCATATTGGGGCTCCATATGTGCGTTGAAACAAAGGAAGAAAAGAGCTTTGCTACATAGATTGGAAATAGGTTGTGATAATTATGCTTACGACTTATTCATTTGTCAACATTCTACTGAACATTCATCTATGTTTATGCTAACTGTTATGTCGTAGAGATAAGAATTTTGTCTGCCGACTCACTTTTTGGGAAATAATATACTGAAGCTAGTTTAGTTAGGGATTGAAATACAACTATGTTTACTATGCTAAGAACTGCTGTCAACAAATGTCAAAAAATTGCCAAATGGTGTTATATAGTTATTACGCAGGATCGCTCAGTTTGTCAGTGAAATTATCTTTTACATCTTTGTATTTTCATATTTTTAACATATAGTTTCATATGTTTTAATACCATCATGTGTTTTAAATACTATGAGCTTTAGTCTTCATATATTCGTGACTTGAAGCCTTGGCAACTGTCTTGGCTTTGTTTCACCTTGATTGATTAATTACATCTGTTAACAAGCCCGCCAAAAAATGGCTTTTGTATATAAATATAGCTGAATTGTACATGTGAGTTGACTATCTGAAGAAGCATAGCTCCGCTATGCGAAAGCGCTCATTTTTATCTTGTTACATTAAACGGATTTTAATTTATACTACAACGGAGGCTTTTTGTTATTCGTGGTGACTTCTTCTGTTTCCTGCTACTAGTTACTTGTTCTTTTTTGTCAGAAGGCGTCTTCAAGAACCAAAAACAGTTTTTTCTCCTACGAGCTGTAGACATATGTTTCATACTTTTTTTTGACCTTATCAGTAATAATGAAAAGTAATTATGTGCAAGTGCTTGGCCACTACTTTCCTGACAGCTATTATTATTGGTTCTGGGGTTTTAACAAAAGGAGGTTACATATCAGTAGTACAGCCTATATTACATTAAACAATAATGTTGACTACCCCACATCCTTAGTATATCATGTGAAAAATGATGGTGACTCCCTCCTCACCCTTATTGTATCATGTGAAATAATGATGGTGATGATGTCTCCCCCACCACTGCAATGGGTGTGCACATACTTGTAACAGCACATTGGTAGACTGACATCATTAACACAGATATAAAGCTGCAGGTAGGTCTCTAACTGTTATGGTGTCTGGCTTGTACAGATTAGTTTTTATGCAATTCAACAATTTTGTTCTGTAGACAATGACATGTGCTTAATAGCTTAATTCTAAACTCCATAACATCAGTCAAATGTTTTTCAAGGGGAGATGATAGCAGTACAGTCTCTGAGCCAGGGGCTGTGATGAATGTATATTATGTGTCATGTCCAGCACATTCCTTGCCTATTTAGTATGTTTCTCCATCTGGATTTTAGAGATGCTCCCTCTGGATCCACCTCTTGCTGTCCATGTGAAGGCTGACATGCTGACCATTTCTGCAGTGACTTCCTGAAGTGTTGCTTTTTGCCAGCATGACAAGTCATGCCAGTGAATGCAGCTTTAATTCCAGGATATTGTATTGATGTATACAGCGTCAGAGTCTAATGGGTCCCCTTCTGTTCTCCTCAGCAGCAAAGGTGATTCATTTATGATGATAATTGTTGTCAGAATCACTGGGAATGTTTCTCCTCTCGTGGCAGTCTCTGGAGAAGCTGAAATACTGAATATGTGATTCTATAGCTAACAAACATTTTTGGATTTGATAGCAGATAGAGAAAGTATATCTATCTATCTATCTATATATATATATATATATATATATATATATATATATATATATATATATCTAAGGGAAAACAGATCATGCTAGATATATCACCAAAGGTGCTGGGTACCCGAACCATGGCAACAAGAAAACCAAATACTTAGGGACTCCATACTATGTACAACATGTATTTCCAGCCATTCCTTTCTCCCAATCAGATTTAGAAATGCCACTTCACATTGTCTGATGCATCACAATACAATGCTGATCAGCCCCTACTGAATATATCTACGCCAGTCTTACTGCATGTAACTTTTTTTAGTTAGTCATCTGTCAGTTCTGTACCTTCCTATAATGAATCATAAAAACATCTGAAATTTGTTGAGCTGTGTGTATTTATATGCAAAACCCTGCATTGAGCACAAACAACACCCAGACTAAATATCATCTTCTCCATGCATATACCAGCACTACACAAGTGAAGGCCAGCTGTGTTAGCAGCTGCCAGGGTCCTGCACTAACAGAATGTCACCAACCTGGACACTGATAAATGGACATACATGTCTAATGGTAGAAAGAAGCTAGCACTATGTGCACTCCCTGATACTGCTTCTAGCAGCCCCCTGAAACTGACCACCTGTACTTTGGGCGAAAAAGGGTTGAAATTATCTGTATGTTGAAATGTCATGTGCTAATCAAAAACTTCCTTTTCAAACCAATCATTTTAGTACTTAATATTGCAGTACTGTCACAAATGTGTTGTTTGCATATGAAGTTTAAATGTTCAGATCTTTACAACCACAAATGATTTGCATCTCAGTAATGGTGACTTCATTAAATGTCTGTCAGCTATTCCCAGGAATTGAACCAAGAAGATAAGCCCTGGTTTGAGTATTGTACCTGTCCTGAAAGTTATAGGCCACAGTACACATTGCTGACAGCACAGATTGCTGAATATTAAGGAAAGACAAGTAGCCCTTATTTAAAATTAACACAACTTTTTTTATCTCCTTCTGGCCACTTATATGCCTGACCATCAAATCCCTTCAGTGCCCCACTGGGCCACTTGTTCCCCCATCTAGTTCACTCACTACCTCACATCACTCCATGGAGAGGTAGATAACAGTCTCCACTGGGGATTGCTTTAATACAACAGCCATCTTTATTAAGGCTGACATCCTTAACTTCTGAAGCATTGTTTGATATGTGCTCAAAGCCCTTCCACTGTTGATCAACAAGCATAGGTCAGTGCTGTGCTATGCTGACCCCAATATAGGTACACATTCCTACAAATCCAACCTGCACAACCAGATCATAGGCACACCTTGGTTAGGTTCATGCTTTCTTAGTCCCTACCTATACTGAGCTCACTTCTAGGCCTTCACCTACCTGGTGCTTCTCAGGTGGAACCAACCCAGCATCTTCCTATGGCAGTGGGTCAGTTGGCATTAGATATTTCCTCCTATTCTTCCCCAGCCACTTCCTTCAGTACCTAAGTCACTAATCTTACTGGGTCATAAAGGTCACGTTTAGGGCTTTATCCCTCTATACCATGGAGATGGAAAACAATGAACATTTTCTCTTTGACAATAATCAACTCTTTTATAATATGTAGTGAATGTTATGACACTTTGTTTTGCATATGAAGACCAAATTTATGTGACTGTGATACCGAAAAAAAGTAATAGCATACCTGCACAACAAAGTCACATTCTTTAACTGAAAATGCCACATCCTTCACACCGTCACCATGCCTTACTAGATGGCTTCCCATTTCTAAAGACAAAAAGAGAAAAAAATGCAGTGAATAACAAGACAGACTTGTTCTAACTGTAAGCAGAGGCTATTGCTAGTCATTGTTTTTGCTTTTGCTAGATTTTTATGCCAATTTTTAAGTAAACTTAAGCTCTATTTGCAGAGCAGTTTAGGTAAACACCATCTCAGGTAGCTTACTTCTGAGGTGAAATTTTGTAGGTACAGATAAATTACTAGCCTTAATAACCTCATTGTTAAATCTGTTGTTGGCATTTCATCTCTGTATGGACACATGGCAATGTGAATAATGCAAGTGGCTGTCTAAACATCATCACTGTATGCTTCAGTGTAAAGAATGCACAGACCGATAACACCCATACCTGAACCACTGTACATTTCAGTGTAAAGAATGCACAGACCGATAACACCCATACCTGAACCACTGTACATTTCAGTATAAAGAATGCCCAGACCGATAACACCCACACCTGAACCACTGTACGTTTCAGTGTAAAGAATGCCCAGACCGATAACACCCATACCTGAACCACTGTACGTTTCAGTGTAAAGAATGCCCAGACCGATAACACCCATACCTGAACCACTGTACGTTTCAGTGTAAAGAATGCCCAGACCGATAACACCCATACCTGAACCACTGTACGTTTCAGTGTAAAGAATGCCCAGACTGATAACACCCATACCTGAACCACTGTACGTTTCAGTGTAAAGAGTGCACAGACCGATAACACCCATACCTGAACCACTGTACATTTCAGTGTAAAGAATGCCCAGACCGATAACACCCATACCTGAACCACTGTACATTTCAGTGTAAAGAATGCCCAGACCGATAACACCCATACCTGAACCACTGTACGTTTCATGTAAAGAATGCCCAGACCGATAACGCCCATACCTGAACCACTGTACATTTCAGTGTAAAGAATGCCCAGACTGATAACGCCCATACCTGAACCACTGTACGTTTCAGTGTAAAGAATGCACAGACCGATAACACCCATACCTGAACCACTGTACGTTTCAGTGTAAAGAATGCCCAGACCGATAACACCCATACCTGAACCACTGTACGTTTCAGTGTAAAGAATGCCCAGACCGATAGCACCCATACCTGAACCACTGTACGTTTCAGTGTAAAGAATGCCCAGACCGATAACACCCATACCTGAACCACTGTATGTTTCAGTGTAAAGAATGCCCAGACCGATAACACCCATACCTGAACCACTGTATGTTTCAGTGTAAAGAATGCCCAGACCGATAACACCCATACCTAAACATGCACTGCTTCTTTCATACAGAAATCTGATATCCTTAGATTGTTTACTCTGAAAAAGAACTTCTGGTTAATTTGTGAAACTGTACTGAACAGTTATACAGAAAAGTAAACTTCAGTGCACATTATTTAATCAGGAGCTGTATTTCCAACTAGAACAACTAGAATTTTTCTCTTTTAATTGATTTTGGCAGCATAGCCTAGTACTTACAAAAATGTGAAAAGTCAATAGATGTGTTTCATGGTTCCTCTGTTCAAACACAACTTTTCAGAGAGGAACCGTAGCACTTCTAATTCTTCCCTCTGGTACTTCATACATCCTCCTAATTAACCTTATTATTGTATCAGGGTATGCAAATGCTTCCCTTGCCCTACTCATAAAATTCCAATTTATTCTATCGAATGCTTTCTCTGCATCAAGACCTACTAACAAGAGCAGTGTTTTCTTACATTCTGCTTCCCCTCTGGATTATCATATTAATGTTGTCAAATGTTTACACCCCTCCACAAAACTACACTGATCCATGTCTATGAATTTTGTCAATAACGGTGCCATTCTTTTAGCTAGTGTAGACATAAACACTTTATAATCATACAAAAAGCGAACAATAGTAGACTGATAAAAAGGACTGTTGAAATCACTGCAGTTCACCGCACCACTCTTGTAAATAATTAAATTCTGTTTATTCCATAGTAACGAACAACATACAAAAAACACTTAGCGCTTTCACCCAGTTACATACCGGGTTTCTTCAGAGTGAATGTCTTGTAGAGCAGTTTTTCTTAAATACTGTTGCTAATTGCTTACACTTAATGTCTTGATACCATTATTGTATAATTGGATATCAAATTGCTTGACAATTTTAAAGGAGAACAGAAAAATAATATTTTTTAAAACTATAACCTCATGTTTAGAGAATTCTATCATGTCCATGACAACGCCAACAATATTAAATAGAATAATGCCTAGCATAAAGGTTAAATTACTGATAGACAACATCATAACCACAACACATAATAGAAATAGAAATTCATATATGTATAAAATATATATATATAAAATATATAAATTGTATTTACAAACACACAGCTGTTAAATATGTGTAGGCCCTGTACATTTATATCATATAATAACATATAGAAAAAGCATGTAAAAAACAAACAATTGTAGGTAACTGTATAAGAAACAAATACTTAACTAAAAAAGCTAGTAAGAACTTGTCATAAAATTTATATTATAAATATGATAAAATCAGTTGATAATAGTAACTTGTATAACAATAGAATAAATAAGAATATTTATATAAATATGTAAATATATTATTAATATATACCAATAAATATAATAAATATATAAAAAAATGAAATAAATATATAAACATTAGATAGTGTGTGATTTCATTCTCAAGAAGCTGCTGATGGATATAAAATCGTTGATACCTGGTTTTTTATGTGCATTAAACCTAAACTGCCAAAGGCATTCCTTCATTTTTAACAAATTGTTTATATCTCCCTCTTTAATTGTAGTTTCGGGCACTCTATCAATAACAAAAAACAAGAATTTTTTGAAAGTTGGGCATACTGTGCTATGCATATATAGAGCGTTTGTTGATTTTTTATTTTTAATGTCCCTGTTATGTTCATTTATTCGCTCTCTTAGTTTTCTAATAGTCTTTCCTATGTAGAATGCCGCACATGATAAACAAGTTGCTAAATAAATTACTTGTTTCGTGTTGCAGTTTACAAAACCTGGACATCTAATAACTCTGTTATATCCTGTTATGGCAACATATGGCCCATCATTTATAAATCTGCAAGCCTTACAAAATCCACACTTCTTCATACAAGATTTTTTATTGACCTCTATGGATTCAAAAATTTCTTTTAAATTTTTTCCTCTACTAAATACAATAGAGGGTGTAATACCTAGTTGTTCAATTATTCCACTATTGTTGCTAAACACACTTTCCCATACATCTTTTACTATCTCCACTATAACTTTTGTATTATCGTTGTAAGGTAGTGTCAAAGAACATGTCATGTTTTTGCTTATGGGGTTTGTTTTTTTCATCCCTTCTTTACCAATTTTTAATATAGGCTTAAAATGTTCTTCTCTTTTCTTAACAATTTCTTCTTTTAAGCTCATGATGAGATTGTCAGGATAGTCTCTTTCCATAAACATTTGACATAAAAAGTCCAACTCACTGGAAAAATTAGTATCCTCACTTATGATTCGCGATAACCTGATCATTTGTCCTTTTATTAAGTTTCTTTTTTGAAAATAGGGATGACAACTTTTAAAATGCAAATACGAGTTTGAAGATGTTTTCTTACGGAATATATTAGATTCTATTGTCCCCTCTTTTTTATAAATCTTAATATCTAAATATTCACATTTATCTTTGTTTATATTATAGGTAAATTTTAGAAAAGAAGTTGTATTTCCTAAATATTTGATAAAATCCTTAATTTCTTCCATAGTACCTTTCCAAATTATAAGGATATCGTCGAGAAATCTTAAATAAAGGACTATTTTAGACCAAAATGTGCAATTGAAAACATATTGTTGTTCCCATTCTGCTAAAACTAAGTTAGCATACACCGGTGCACACCTTGCTCCCATCACAACTCCTGATACCTGTTTAAAATATTCCCCATCTTGTTGAAAAAAGTTATTAAAAAGGATCATTTCCATAAAATCGGTAAGTACTTTTCTTTTAACAGTATGATGGTTGCCATACCTCAATAGACTTTTCTCAAACAACTCAAGTCCTATATCATGAGGTATGACTGAAAAAAGATTTATAATGTCAATAGTTACTAAATAAGTATCAGAAGAGATCGTGTCTCTATTCTCATGTAGTTTTTCTAGACAATTCCATGAATCCTTTAAAATGTGGGAAATATTACTTGTCACTTCTTTACAGCTAATGTCAATAAAATGTGCCAAAGACTCCGTTTTAGAATATTTTGCTGCTATTATTGGTCTAAAAGGGGGGTTACTCACATCTTTGTGAATTTTTGGTATCCCGAACACTTTTGGTGTAATAGGGTGTTCTACTACCAAATAATCGTGTTCAACTTTGTCAATACATCCATCCATAAGTAATTCATAGAGCCGCCAATCAATTTTAGTTTGTGCCTTGACCATGTCATACCTTGAGCATCGGGCATAAATAGTTTCATCGTTAAGCATATTCATCATTTTATTTTTATAATCAACTGTACTCATAATAACAACTCCTCCCCCCTTATCTGGTTTCATGATTCTGTATTTGCTATTAATGCAAAGTTCATTAAGACAAAACCTCTCTGCTGTTTATATATTTTATATATATATATTTTACATATATATGAATTTCTATTTCTATTATGTGTTGTGGTTATGATGTTGTCTATCAGTAATTTAACCTTTATGCTAGGCATTATTCTATTTAATATTATTGGCGTTGTCATGGACATGATAGAATTCTCTAAACATGAGGTTATAGTTTTAAAAAATATTATTTTTCTGTTCTCCTTTAAAATTGTCAAGCAATTTGATATCCAATTATACAATAATGGTATCAAGACATTAAGTGTAAGCAATTAGCAACAGTATTTAAGAAAAACTGCTCTACAAGACATTCACTCTGAAGAAACCCGGTATGTAACTGGGTGAAAGCGCTAAGTGTTTTTTGTATGTTGTTCGTTACTATGGAATAAACAGAATTTAATTATTTACAAGAGTGGTGCGGTGAACTGCAGTGATTTCAACAGTCCTTTTTATCACTTTATAATCATAGTTTAAAATTGAAATGGGTTTATATGAAGCTGACTCTGATGGGTTGTTACTAACTTTAGGTAATACAGCCATCACAGATTTCTTTCAAGATGTTGGCGCTTCTCATTCTTATAAATACTATTAAATAAAATCTTTCAGATCTTTATCACTTTCTTCCCTCCTAACTTTCAAACTTCCACAAGAATACATTTCCCATAGGCTGCTAAGAGGTGACCTGTGTCTGGTATACAACGCATCTTCTAACCCAACACTGATGGATTTACTGCACATCAGCAAGTCAAATGGCATCAGAAATACTCAGTCTGGGCTTTTAAACCTCTTCTGCTACATCAACAGAATGGTTTGGAGGGACAGGTAAACCTCTCAGAGGGTACTGCTGCTCTGAAACAGACTCCCACTCCACATAAAACAAAGTTCATTCCTATTCACATTCATGTGCAGCTTGGATCTATGGATGGCAAGCAGAAAATGTACCTCAGTACTGCCCTCGTACTACTAATGGACAAAGGTGGCTCCTAAATGTTTTAGCCCATGCATGAGTCCCTTCAAATTATATGCGGTAGAATCTAATTATTCTCATTAGCGGTAATATATAATTATCGACTACAGGATAGGGAAGATCAATCTCTAACTAAATGGGATAGGTTAATTTGAGCACAAAAAGGGAAACTGACTAGGCTTAAAATGGCCCACAAGGGTAGCTAGCCTAGTACTTACCTATGAATCTATGAATACCATCTGTTCCTGGAGACTTCACGAAGACTGATTATAAACTGTATTTCGGCTTTTCCCGGTTAGGGATCGCCACAGTGGAACTCCGGTCTGCTAATGATTGGCAGTAGAGTTTTACATGCTGGCTTGCCGGGCCTAACGCACAAGCTTCAGTGAAGGAACGCCCATTCACGCATGTCGACACACAGAAGACGCTCTAACTGAGAATCGAACGTGCAACGTCTAACTGTGAGGCTACAACGCTACCGCAGTAGCACCATTTTTATCTCATCTCCTCCTATCGTTGAGCCTCATCTACGTTTAACCTTGGCAAAATTAAGTCTTTAATTTGTGCTCTTTCTTTTATTTCTACATTTCTGTACTTTATACAAATTTTCATAAAATTTCCAAAATATCTGTAATACCTCTACAGGATCTCTGATTATTTTTCATGTTATAGCCTTCCTAAGTTTGGCAACAACCCTTTCTACTTTCTGTTGCCTGAGTCATTGTACTAAAAGTTTTTGTGCTCTGGAGTTATTAAAAAAACAGCTGCTTAACAGCAATCTTCTTAAACTCCTGCATATTATCCAGATACTCCTTTATTTTCTCTTTAGCACTCTGCAGTTGCTCCTGTTCGTGTTCTGAGATTCCCCCTAGTCTGCAATACTTTAACCTTTATCAGACTCCCTAAGTAATTCCTATTACTTCTTAACCATACCTCTTTCACTTTTATTTCTGCCCTATTTTTAAACTGAATTTTAATTTTATCCCACTCACTAGCTATAAGTTCTGAAGAATTTTTTATCTTCCCTAATAACTCTCAAATAATTTCCACTATCCATTTCTTAAATTCCTCTCCTTTTAAAAGGTAGGTGGGAAAGTGCCAGATTCTCATTTTTCCCTCATTACCCATCATTTTTATCTTTGTTTTTATTGGTATTTGATCTGAAATAGTTATTGGACGTGTGCCAAAACTTTCAGTTAAATACACATGTTCATTTGAGATATAATTTCGGTCTAGTCTAGCCCAGTTATTGTACCTTGGGGAATAGTATAAAAATTCCCTCTGAGCTCCTACAACTGAACTCACATCTTCCATACCAAATATTTTCATAACTTTCCTCAGAAATCTATAGTCTTTTATTATATTTTCCCTTCTAAGTCCCCAGATACATTCTCACTGTTGCAAATCAAGTTCCAGTCCCACCTGTAAGTAATGTTCCCTGCTGAAAGCTGATAATTTCTCCTACAATTTTCTTAAGCTCCTTAATAGCAGTTTTTGGTGGAATATAAATTCATGCCAGCATAATCCTCCTCCCTGGCCAACAGGCCCTTACTACCACAAATCTACCATACTGTCTTTTTTCCTCTTCTATCACTATTGGTGCTCCTCTAGCAATTAGTATTAATTACTCCCCTTTTCCTTCGTACCTGATATTCATGCTGAATAGCCATCCTAAAATCCTGTCAAATTTACATTCTCATTTCTTTCCAAATGTGTCTGCTGCAGCATTGCTATTTACACTCTGCATTTCTTAATATAATTCAAACCTCCTTCCTTTTTGTCTATACCATAAGGTCATATGATCATAGGAGGTAACTAGGCCATTGGCCCTAAGGCCTCTACAAGCCTAGCCATGTTATACCCTTGTTTCCTTATGGACCAAGATATACAGTCTATGTTTGCGTGTGAATCTAAGATCAGCACTGACTGCCCCAGTGTAAATGGGATTCCCATCTAATTGTCTAGGTTATCCTTAAATAGGGTCATTGACAAGCTCTATTTTACATGAATTGGGAGTTTGTTCCAGAAGAGTGGCAACCTCTGGGAGACATATCTGTCTCTCCAGCATGTCCTGTTAATATTGTTGGCTAGGTTAAGATCCCTAGAGTGAGTGAATCTTGTCCCATTGGATTTGTGGATGTGCAGCAGCTTCATCGAGGCAGGGTCTGAGATTGCTCTATAGGCCAGGCACAAGTTGCCTCTAAGCAGTCTATATGATAATGAGTAAAGTGACAGGGCCTTCAGTCTGTCCGTGCAGATCCTGATTTTTTTTGGTGAGAAACCTCTGAGGTCTCTCCAGTTGCTGCCAATATCTGATGAGATACATACAGAAGGGAGCATTGTACTCTATTATTGGTCTGATGAGAGCTGAGTTTAGGGAAGTTATAACCTCCTTAGCTTTGGATGCTATACTGTTGCTTATGAGGTGTGCAACATAGAAGGCCTTCCTTACTACTGTGGATACCTGATGATCAAAATTAAGGCTGCTATCAACTTGCATTCCAAAATCTCTTACCACTGGGTTTAAACTTAGGGGAATATTATTAATGTTGTAATTAGCAGGGGTTTCTCCTTTGCTGAAGGGGGTGATAATGCATTTTTTCCATTTAGTTTAAGTCCATTGCTCTGACACCAATCATTTGTTGGTATAAGCCCATTTTGTAGTATGTTGACATCTTTGGGGGATTCGATGATTGAACCCAGTTTGCAGTCATCAGCAAATGTGATAATCCATAGGCCATCTATTTTCACCTGGACTTCTGAAAAATAGATCTCAAACAAGAGGGGGTCTACCACAGATCCTTGTGGAACACCACTGGTAACAGGTCTGCTAATAGAGTTGGCATCCCCAATTATGACTGTATGTGTTCTGTTTGTGAGCCAGTTGGCAACCTATCTAGTGATATAAGGGTTAATCCCGAGCTGGGTGAGTTTCCTCAATGATGCCTAAGTGAGAGATTGTGTGAAAGGCCTTGGCTGGTTCGAGATAGGCAGTGTGAACTGTTTTGCATTCATTCCGGGCCTTGGTGACATTCTCAAAGACGTCCAACAGGTTTAGCAGGCTTGATCTGCCTTTAACAAAGCCAAACTGGGCCAGGTCAAGAGTTTGAAGGTCACCTATATCCATGTTGATAAGATCCATGATGATTCTCTCTCTCCATGGCCTTGCAGATAGGGCCAATTATGCTTATGGGTCTATAGTTCCCAGGGTCGGTTGAAGGACCCCCTTTGTGCAAGGTGATTACAGTTGCTGTTTTCCACTCAGCTGGGACAAAGCCAGTGCTCAGTGGTTCCGCTAACTCCTGTCTTAGACCATTTAAAAGGCAGCCTGGAATGTTGTCCGGTCCCATAGGGGTTGTGTTTTTGGCCTTGGGGAGTGTGACTATGACCTGCTCTCTGGAGATAATAGGTGTAGGACTGGTGACAGGTATATTATGGTGTATGACTGGTGGGGACAGGGGGGTGAAGTTTTCACCAAACCTGTCTGCTAGCAGGTTGGCGACGTCCTCAGGTTCAGTATAAGTGGTACCATCTACAGTTATTTCGGCACAAATCTTGGCCTTCCCTTTTAGATTTCAGACATAGCTAGGAATGCTAATTTAGTTACCTGTAAAGAGATTTACTTTCCAAGATAATATGGATAGAATAGCCACTATAATGAAAAGCCATTGTTCCCACCTACTATGTATCAGTATTTTTGAGTGTGTATTGCCATCTTTTGTGTTACATGCACACACTAATGTTTAGCAGGCTGATCTTTTATACAGTAGTTCCTTCTTATCTCCATTTGTGCCTATGTCAAATTTTTGAAGACTTTTTTGTTTTAATGAAAATCATCAAACAAAAAGCTAAATACATTTTCAAAACACCCACATCTCCTATTAACTTATAACAAACACACAAAAATAACACTAAAAACCAGGCAGTAATCAGGATAAACTCCGAAAGAAAAATTCTCACTCTCCAAATCAGATTTAAGTGCTTTCATTCACTTTTATTTGCGTGAACTTCCTCAGAAACATATTTTGATAAAAAACTATTGTTTAAATACTATTTCCACAGGAAATGATGTCATTTAATTACAAAATTAATTAATAAATTTCATTCATTGTTCTTTGTTAAAAAACAAGTCGTACACATATTATATCACTTTCCTACTACTGAATAAATATCCCTATGTGCCATTTTTTATGTTTCAAAACACTCTTATTTGTTTATTATTGTTGTTAATTTTATGTATCAAAATAACTAGATGTTCATATTCTTTATTATCTGCTTCTCTTCATATATAGTCTTGTTTGACCAGCTATCTATAAATTAAGAAGCATTTTAAATTTATCACCTCATTTAGCCCTGGTGTTTGATCAGCCCCAAAGACTAACTGCCACAAAGATTCTCTACATTCCAAAAAATTATTCAAATCCCCAGAAAACAATTCCTTTCTAACTCTATCTAAAATGAAGAATTCAAATTTCTTAAAATCTTTGCATATGACTGCATGCCTAGCTAATGCATTGTTTTTATCTTTCTTTTTTATTGCCAAAACATGTTCATATACTCTTCTCTTAAAAACTCTCTTTGTTTTCCCAATGTAATAATTTTTACAAGATACACACGTTGCCAAATACACTACTAACTCACTATTACAGTTGTAGTATTCCTTTGCCCAAAAAGTGTAATTTAGATGTTCAACTGTTACAAATGAAGTGTTACTCATGTATCTACATTGTTTACAGTTAGTACAACTGTATGTGCCCTTCTTGTTTGTACAACTCCTTTCCAAATTTCTGTTATCACTTTTGCCTGATTCTAACAACTGTTTTAAATCAGTTGTTTTTTTATAGGTAAATTTGGGTTTATGTCCAATCACTGAGACCAAATCCCTATTACCCATAATGACTTTCCAGTTATTTTCTATAACTGATTTGATATTCCACATTTCATTAGCTATGGGTAATGGAAACGCTATTGAAAATTCATTGGCTTGCTTATCAGTGGTGTTAATATTCATACAAATAGCGATTTGTTTTTTAACAAAGAACAATGAATGAAATTTATTAATTAATTTTGTAATTAAATGACATCATTTCCTGTGGAAATAGTATTTAAACAACAGTTTTTTATCAAAATATGTTTCTGAGGAAGTTCACGCAAATAAAAATGAATGAAAGCGCTTAAATCTGATTTGGAGAGTGAGAATTTTTCTTTCGGAGTTTATCCTGATTACTGCCTGGTTTTTAGTGTGGTTTTTGAATTTTTGGAACGTTTCTACAGTTGTTTTTTAAACACACAAAAATATGTACATCTTCAAAAAATGAAGTTTAACCTACCAGATAGGAACAATTGCCCCAAATCAACAGCTGTATCCACAGTATTACCTTACCTAAAATTAAGGTTACCCATGCTAAAGTGTATGAAACAGTCTGTCTTGCCACTTATACTGATTGCTGTCTGCTCTCTTTAAGGTTGCCCCCTGTCTGCTATCAGCAGGACACTCATGTTTTGGATTTAATGATCCCATCACCTTCATCAGGAAACAGAGGGACACAAAAAGTCCTACTTTCACTGAATCTCTGAATTGCAAATTAAAAGCTGCATGCACTTCTGCCTTTTTCTTGGCAATTCACCAACCTAAACTTTGAGGGAGACCTATTCCTTGTTAGTTACATTAGGTACGGGTAATGTAAATAGTGCAATGATTGGCTGAAATTTAAGCAGGGGGTAAGGCTGACATGATGAAGAGCCCTACAAAGCTCATGGCTGTAGATTGCAAAGCTCATGGCTGTAGAATGCTTTCTTACCAATGTTTTTATGACCATGGGGAGTATTAAAAAAGTATAATTTTTTTAAGCAACCCAGAAAGCCAGAAAGGAGGCTGGCTAGCAAATCAGCCAGCAAGCCAGTAAGAAAACCAGCTTGCCAGCCAGCAAGCCAGCAAAGAGGCCAGCAAGCCAGTAAGGAAATCAGCTAGACAACAAGCCAGCCAGAAAACAGGGCAGTAGATCAGCCAGCAAGCCAGCCAATAACGTGGCCAGCAAGATGTCCAGCTAGCAAGGAGGTCAATAGGGTGGTCAGTAAGCCAGACAGCCAGTAAGGTGGCTAGCCAGCTAGCTAGCCAGCCAGCCAGGAAGCCAGCAAGGTGACTAGCCAGCCAGGGGGTAAGCCAGCCAGCTAGAAGGACATTAAGATGGCCATCCAGCTAGCCAGGAGGCCAGCAAGGTGGCTAACAAGGTGGTCAACAAACTAGTTAGCCCAGAGGGAAGACCACCAGCCAGCCCAGAGGTAGGTAAACTAGATAGCTAACCAGTAGAAATGGTAAGGATAGTGGGATGACAGCCTGGACATTCCAGAGATGAGAAGACAGAGATACTGCATAAAGCACTACATTTACTTCTGAACAAATTCCCCTAAAATAAATAAATGTACACATATATGGGTGTAGGACTACCAATCAAATGTACACAATGCCAACAGCAAGGAGATTGATGTAAAAATGTTGAATTAACAAATATCAACACATCCTGCAAATGCTCCTGTCTAATCTCCAGAACATGTGCAGAACATGTCAATATTTCTTAATTTGACATTTTTACATCAATCTCCTGGCTGTCTGTGTTGTCTGATTGATCAGGTATCCTTTGTGTGTGTGTGTGTGTGTGTGTGTGTGTGTGTGTGTGTGTGTGTGTGTGTGTGTGTGTGTGTGTGTGTGTGCGCGTGTGTGTGTGTGTATGTCTATATATATATATATATATATATATATATATATATATATATATACCTACTCACCCACACACACACACACACACACATACACACACACATACACATGCAAGGAAACACATATTTACCTTTAAAAACAACTTCTTGTAAATCATCCCAAAGCAGCCACTATAAAATCTATTTGCAATGTGTAATACACCACATTTACCTCTGAACACAGCAGTAAGAAAATAATAAAAATATAAAAAAAGAAATAGAATACATTTCTATCTTTAAAATTTACAGAACTAAAATGCTAGTTGTATTTACCACTATAGAGCTCAGCTTTGGGAATCCTCCCACAGGTGATGACTGCAACAGTGAAACACATAGAACATAGTACTGTTGTGTACACTTACCGTAAATGTAGATGTTCAAGTGTATTCACTGTTGCAGTCTTGGTTTCCCTCCCTCCATCCCCCTTTTCACATCTTCCCTAGGGGGAAACATCCTTTCCAAGGTGGCTCTTAGCCACCAAGACCACTTCTCTCTTTTCTCTTGTGCTTCTGATGGGTTAGGGCAAGAAAAACTGATGTAATGGCGTTGGCTGCCTTGCTTTATAGTACTGACGACCTGACGTCAGACTACAAGTGACAGCAGCCGACGCACAAAAACATTGATTCTGGTATTTGGGCCGGCCGAGGGCTACCACAGCAGGGGTAACCCACAGGTGGTGACTGCAACAGTGAATACACTTGAACATCTACATTTATGGTAAGTGTACACAACTGTACTTTCCCAAACCTGGCCTAGCAGCTATAGCTCTAGGTCATCCTGCTGCAGCTAAGCTGCTAATCAATTTCAGTCCTAGTCTTTCTGATAAGGAAGGGAAAATTATTTATAGGTATGGGGAAAAAAGTGTGTACTTCTGCAACTTTGATTTTCAGAATGTTGACTTGGCAGGCTCATATATTAAAGTTTGTTCTGACCAATTGAGACAGTCTGAATCTCTGTTTTTTTCTCTTTGGCAACAGGTAGGGAACAGTTTTTATTCAAGGATGTTCCTAGTACAAAAGACATAAAATGCTTGGAGACTAGTTCTGGATCTTTCTTAAACCTGTTTGTGATTGTGCCCATATTCAACATATTTCACTTCACAACCTATAACCTGTTCTTCCTCATTTAAGTTTCCCAGTAATACTAGGTTTAAAAGATGCTTATCATCACATCCCTATTCATCCATATTTCAGGTGTGTCTTATGGTTCTGTGTGTCTGGATCATATTATCAGTTCTCTGCCTTACCCTTTGGACTATCCACTGCACCAAGATTGTTCACAAAGTATCTAGCTCCAGTTATAGCTCATTGCAGGCTACAAGTTATCCACATTTATCCATGTTTACACAAGTTGGATATTGTTCGATTCTCAGCTAGAGCGTCTTCTGCGTGGAGACATGCGTGAATGGGCGTACCTTCGTTGAAGGTTGTGCGTCAGGCCTGTCAAGCCGGTACATAAAAATAAACTGCTAATCATTAGCGGACCGGAGTTCCGCTGTGGCGACCCCTAACCGGGAAAAGCCAAAAGACACAAACAAACTTACCACTATAGAGCAGAACAGGACAACCATGTAGTTTACTTGGCTGGCTTCAGTCTGTGATTTCATATAATTGCCACACCCCCTGTGCCCCACTTTGGACCCCTGAAAATGTGGCAACCCTTGTTCTTTTCTTATGTTTATTCCCCTCCCAGATGTGAAAAACAGGTTTTATGGTTTTAGAAAACATCAACTTTTAGCCTTAAGAAAAAGTGCACTGGTTATCTTTAAATAAAACTAAATTGTATACTGCTCTATTAAATGCATTAATGTATTATGACTGATATAGAGGTTGCTATCTCTTATTCATGCCCCATAAGTTCAAATATTATTTTCACCCACTGCTTGCAACTGTACCTTTAAATTTTGCATTACCATCTGCAAAGAATGCTCAGAATTTTCAAGATTAATTGCTTGCACACAGAGACAGCTCCTATCCAAGTAAAAGTAGTTAGCAATGGATCATTCTAAATTTCACTCAGAACAGAATGTACAGTTGTGTTAGCAGCAAACTCCATGGCTCCCACTGAACATTAGCTAATGGGGAAAAAAACAAGCTAATATCTTTGCAGATTTTAGAAGCTTAGCATTCTCCATGTTTTTCATCATTTTGTCTTACTTTTCAATCCTACTTGCTTATAAAAACATGTGTTTGCAGCTTAAGCCAAGGGCAAAAATCTAGGCATTAACTCTTGTAAAATGTAGAGGAAAATATCTCCGTTCTACATATATTAAGAACAGTGCCACCCCAGCAGCCCAATATCACAGCACATTAACTAAGGATGCTTTACACAGCAACTAAAACTACAGTTTTAACTGCTTACATCATCCCCTCACTTCTTTATTCTGCTCCCATCCTTAGTAACCTCCAGGCATCATAAAAAGCAAAACTTGAACGATGCTATAATAAATTAATAACAAGTACCAGAACTCACCATTGTATAGTACTACAAAGCGTAAATTGGTTAGAACTACCACATAAAAAATAGAGATCTTCCTACCATATATAAAAATGTCCAGCAACCATCTGCTTGTCCAACACTAAATGCCATTCTACATAGCTATGTTTCCAATTGGTCATTATGATTCAGTGACCAAAAACTCCTCCCTGTCCACAAACCTATCAAATCTGATGGGCATGGTGTGTACTCATAACTTGCTGCTAAGGCCTGGAATTCCTTACCTTTATCCATCTGGTCAATACCCTCCCTCTAGTCATTTAAAATCATTCTGAAAGACTTAGTAGCCAAAATCTGTCTCTGTTCTTGCTGAACTCCAGGATAAACTAGATCCCTAAGTATGAACAAGTATCTATTCATACCTTACACCTTCTTACTCTGCCTTCTTCACTAATTTCCTTATTTCAATTAATGTCTCCCCATGACTATCTTTCTAAGTATGCCATAACCCTGTTTTTTCTCTCACTTCATGTTGCAGTTCCTGTTTTTATTATACTAACTTACCTATAATTTCTGATTAAACTAGTAAAAATGTCTCTAAATATTAAATCATTGTCGTGTTAAGTGCTACATATTCTTAACCGATGTTTTCACAGTATGTCTAATTTGATATATTTATTTAAATCATAAATATTTTGTATTATCTTTGAAGACTGTAAAATAGTTTTTCTTAAAATGTTTTTGTAATATGTTAGAACTTTTCTCCCTGTGCCTCTACGGAAAATGGGCACCCACCCAGTCATATGTTCCTGCTAATTAATGCCAATAAATAAATTAGCATCAGACTTGCATTTGTCCAGTCCTTCTTATCTTGTTATACTGCAAAGCCTATATTTCTTACAACCAAAAACAGTACTTGTTTACTTTAATATCTTTAATGCAAACAAAAGTTGCTGAAGAGACTCTTCCCCCATGTTTAAAATACCCCTGACTACACACTACACAAAACTGCTTTACCATATATAGCATGCAGTTTATATCCTGAAATGATTTGTACAAATACTAATAAGAACAAAAAAATTGTTTTACTTACAGTAAATTTTTCCCTTCTAAGCAATGAAGTTTGGTATTTGCTTTACCATCCACCTGCAAGTTTAACAAAGTCAACAAAAGTCCAACATTTCTTAGTCAAATTTTCTTGTAAAGCCATATTTCACAAATGTGATTGATGCTTTATAGCAGTCTGCCATTTATTTGCTAATTTCACTGTTGCTGGTCTTCTTCCTGTTCATCTCCATCTCCCAATACCAGACTCTGGTTCAAGTCCAAGGTACTCCTGATACTTGTAGTCAACTTCTGTGCATTTTTCTGTCGCTCAAACATTTTCCTTCGGAGTATTGGAAAAGGTTTCACCGGCAAAGTCTCTATACAGGCTTTATTGTCAGAAGAATGAGAAACAGAGTTTGTTTTTGTTTACTAGCTCACTTTATTGTTGAATAAACTTATGCATTGCCTCCTTAGCATGTTCTACATTAAAAATGTCTTTGATCCTCCAGGAAAAAAATATTCTGAAGATAGCTGGGTACAGCAGCTTGAATCTCACTCCTGCTTCTCGACATTACCAGATTGCTGGGATAAATTTGCTTCTCATTTTTCTGGTGTATAGTGAATAATCATTTTCCACAAACACTCTGCAGTCTTCATTTTTTATCACTTTTCCCTTATACCACAAGTTTGTCAGGATTAATTCTTTCTGCTGGTATGATTGCATCTTTACTAATACAGGTCATGGCTGCTTTCTTGTGGCCAGGTTTGGAGAATACACTTGATGTGTTCTTTAAATTAACAAATATTGCTCTGGAATATCACTCCAGTTGGTTATTTGTGCTTTCATAAAATTAATACTGTATTTTCCTTCCATATTTATAGTACAGCAGAAAATCTCTAGTTTTCTCTGTGAGCTCTACCTTTTAACTCTATTATTTTTTAAAGGAGAAATAATCATACCAGCCAGCTTTTTTTCATTTCAACCTCTGATTTTTGCAGTTTTATCAGTTCATTTGAATAGCTAGTTAAAGCTTCTCTTTTTTTACCAGCCTTTTGTTATTTGAGTTGATACATTCCTTCAATATTTCATTTATTTTAATCACCTCTGAGTAAATGTAATTTATTTTTTCCTTTAAATTACTAGAAGCCATCTCTTGTCAAAGTTTTTTGCTGAATGGCTGCAGGATTCTTTCCAGTCAGTGTTTTTTCTTCACCTTCTCTGGTTGATATTATTTCAGGTTCACTAAAGTTCTTTGCTGGTATCCAGGCAGTCTGCTTTCTATGCAGTAACTCAGTTTTACTCAAGCTGACAATATCACTGGTTGTTATTTCTTATTTTCTTTTTTCATAATAGGACAACTCAAATTAAGCTGTTGATCAGCGTGCAGCCATCTTTGAAGTCAAACTGAGCCACTTTTTTTACAAATTACACATGCCAACTTCTTGTCATAGAGAGATAAAATAATTTTCATAGAGGCCCAGATGTTGGAGGAGCCAGCTGGGGGAGGAAGAAATGAGGAGCCCAAAGCCTGCAGACTTCCCCAGGGAGAAGGGGCATGGGGGTTGGGGGCATCCCACTTAGGAAGTGGCATTTATCACTGGCTGGGAGTCAGATCTTGAGAAGGAAGCCTATAAAGGTGGCATAGGATGACACACGCATACCAGCACACAATCTGACTTCTCAGTGTGCCTCACATACACCACTCCTCAGCAAAAAGTGAGAAAAGGGCAAGAAACAATGCAATAAATAAGACTGGCCACCCAGTACTCTTCAGTAAGCACTCCCACCATTTCTCATACACACACACACACACACACACACATATATATATATATATATATATATATATATATATATATATATATATATACATGTATACCCACAGGTCACCTAAAATCATAATGTAAAATCCACAAAGCTGATGGCAGTGTAGTTAACATCCAAGTTAGTCTGAGACCAGCACTCTGAATATTGAAATCACAGTTCCTAACTTTTATGATGTTCCTTCTGCTTTTATATCTTATTACTGCTTTGTCTACCCAAGCTGTGCTGGCAAATGATCATTCTAGATCAGTGAGGTAACTTGGTAAACAAATATGAATAAAAAATTAAATAAATAATGATTACCTTCATGATCACTGTACCTTAAAGTAGGGGGACTACTCAGAAATACCATGATGTCAGGCATATCTCACATCATGCCCTTATGCGTTTTTAGACTATGACTGTTAGATATTATAGTCATCGTATGTAATGTCCATTAGATATTATAGTCTTGACGTTGGCATTTTAGACATAGGATTTTAGGTTCACAGGTGATTACTAGGCTAATGACCTTAGATGACCTTTATAAGCCTAGCCATGCTTTCCAAATGTATTTGACATGTTTTGATACTCTAGGGTTATTTTAAAAAGTATAAGTAGGCTTGGGCATGGTTAGCCAGGCATTACAGGCTGCTAATGTCTAATACAGGCATAAGTGCCAGACCAGGAGTAAATATCCAATTCCCCTTCCACTGGTCTAAGTTACTGTTGAATTGGTTTAAGAGAGGACTTTGCTTCACATGGATGGGAAGCACACGTACCTGTCCCTCCAACATGTCCTAGTTATGTTGCAGACAAAGTTTAGGTCCATAGATTGGATAATTCTGATGGTATTTGTTTTGCAGACGTGCAACAGGTCCATCACAGAAGAATCAGAGAATGTTTGTAGGCAGGCATAAAGCACTTCTCAACAGTCTGTAGGAGAATGAATACAGGGATTGGGCACTGAGGTGGCTCACATGGGATGTGATTATGGCCTATAGTCTTTTTGTGCGGAACCTCTGTGAATGCACCAGTTGTTGCATATACCTGGTCAGGTACATACTGAGGGGGGGCATTGTACTCAATGATTGGTCTGATGAGGGCCAAGCACAGTAGAATAATAACATCCTTGAACCTAGATGCCATACTCCGGTTTATAAGTTGTACGACATAGAATAAATATGACTAACTAACTTAGGTAAATTGATGCTAAACGATATCATTATATCTTAAATTGTTGAAGTTAGCAATGATTGTAGCACAATCAGTTGACAAAAACTAACTGCATATATATATCACATTGCACACGGCCACACATGCCCCAAACACTGACATTAAATCAAAGTCATTCAAGTGCAAATGTTCTCCACACTCTAACTTACCACCACCCCTAGACACACTCCCACACAACATACACATAAATGCTAACATATCACACCACATAAACCAACAACCACATTAATACCTAATACAGCTTTTTATTCAGGGGTACAAACCTACAAGCCCCCTACAGAGCTGTAACATTATATATATTTATAGCTATATCTATCTATATCTATAAATATATATATATATATATATATATATATATATATATATATATATATATATATATAGATATATATATATATATATATATATATATATATATATATATATAAATATATATATATAGAAAGTGCTTATCCATTTAAAAAAAAATAAAGAACGTATCCTGCTTTGACTATCCACGGATGTATATATATATATATATATATATATATATATATATATATATATATATATATATATATATATATATATATATATATATATATATATATATATTTTTTTTTTAACTATTTTAGAGAGCACCAGCTGTAGAGAAAGGTTATATTTCCAACCACTACTGTACCACAATCTAGCACATCTAAAAATACAGATTTTTCAATCATCTTCACCAGAATTTAAACAACTTGTGTCTTTGATCAGTCATGCACAACTAGACACTAGACAAGATTGAATGGGCTCATAATTTGATCAATTGAATGGCACTCATTTTAGATAGATAGATAGATAGATAGATAGATAGATAGATAGATAGATAGACGGATAGATATTGCTAATCCAAGAAAATACTAGTGACAGAACATATGTAAAAACACACGTTTACTCAAATTCCACAAACAAAAATATTAGCCCACTTGACTTTGCAATTTTCTCAAATAAAACACATAGTACCTTAATAACAGTCCACACAACCCCTCCAGAATATTGGATGTCTTATAAGCAAGTAGAAAGTCCCAGTCTGTAGGCCTCTCCCAGGCCCAACTCTGAAGTTCATTACTGCAGGCTTCTTCTAGGCTCAACTCTCAGCTCCATGATTACAGATGTTTCACAGGCCTCTCATGTTCACAGCTGTTGGCCTGTCCCAGGCCTAACTCTCAACTAAAAAAACTAGATATATTCTCAGATACAATCCACTGATAGCCGTAACTTATCTCTGACTCCACTCTGCCAGGGTCGTCTTTCATATGTTCCTTCAGTGATGAACTAACTTTCTGACTTTAGGCCACTGCACTTACGTGTTTTATGCTATATTAATTTGTAGTTAAGACCTTGTGATTTGGCTAATTGTTGTGAGAATGTTCCCATGCTTCATAGCTTCATACATTCTGAAAACACATTTAAAGATATATATTCATTTTTCATAACCAGTATGCTAGAACATAGCCAGCGTGCTACAACTACCCCTTCCCAAAACGAAACCAGTGGTTTAGATTCGAAGTGATGGACAGTTGGCCCTTGACAGCCCATAAACATGTGTGAGGACATTATGCTTTTTCCTGCAACAGACTTCTCCAATGTGTCTTCATTAAGCCATACTACAGCTACTAAAAGTGCTCAAATGCTGTTAGCTCACATCAGATGTGATCACTGTTACTTTTTCTAAACAAGTGCCTTGCCTCCTACTAGCTGATCCTACAAAGTTACATATCCTCACACAAACTCACTGTAATAAACTACATAGCCCTCCCAGAACTCTACCCAAGAACTGCCACACAATCATTAATCCTAACCTGAATCCTCACTCCCTAAACTTAATTCTATAACTCCCTGTTGCTCCATAAACATAAATTCCCAGATTGCTCCCTAAATCTAAACTCCCCTTTCAGTCGCTAAACCTAAATTCCTTAGCTGATCCCTAAACCTAAATTCTCTAATCATTTTCTAACTCTAACCTTCCATCCTACTCCTTAAACCTAAATTTCCCAACTGATCCCTAAATTCAAATTCCCAGATTGTCTTCTATCCCTAAACTTCCATCCTGCTCCCTAAATCTATAATTGCTCCCTACCTTTTAGCTCTTGTTCTACTCCCTAAATCTAAATTCTTCTCCCACTATTAAACCTAAATTTCCCTGTTTTTCCTAACCTTAAACTCCCCTCTTACTCCCTAAACTTAAATTCATCAGTCGCCCTAACAGTAAACTCTCCTCCCACTCCCTAAAGCTAAATTCCCCTGCCATTCCTTAAATATAAATTCTCCTCCTCAACACTGTCAAAAAACCTAACACTTACATTCCTACTCCCTCCTATTCCCCTCCTATGACTGCAGCACTTACTTACTTGAACTCAGATATGTGTTTAACTAGCAGCTCCACTCTATCTGTATGATGACTGCACAAGCCAGGATATACTCTACCCTATCTGCACTATGGCTACACAAGCCAGGATTCACACCACTCTATCTGCAAGATGGCTGCACAAGCTGGGATTCACTGCTCTTTATCTGCATGACTGCTGCTGAAGCTAAGATTCACTCCATTCTACCTGTGCAACTGCTGCACAATTCTGGACTCAAGCATTTGAAGTAAACCTGACGATTTCTCCACTATTTTCAGTGCAGCCCTTCTTCTGGGTTCTGAAATCCTCTAAGATCTTGACATAACCTTCCCTTCTGGAAAAGTCTTAAACTGATGCTGAACTAAACTAGTGCAAGCTAGCTCTGTAAATGCTTCATTGCTCTCTAACAGAAATGTCTCCTTTTCTGGTTTCCGTACTATGGATATCACCCCTTTCAACCCATCTTGAAGTTATTTATACCATTTTTAAATGGGAATTTCCTGTCTTCACAAGTGTTTCTGGCAATATTTACAGGTACTCAAAAATAGCCAGTTTCTTTACTAGCACCACTACTAATTGCTTTACTAGCTCTACAGATTTATACTTACACTCTCTGTATTTTACCCTGCTTACTATGTTTACTTTCTGAATGTTTGCTGGTATACACAGCTTCTGAATATCATTTACTAACTTCACTATCTAAACTTTCTGCAATACTATGCATACAGGCTAGTGCTATACCAAAACCATATACTATTGTCAGGAAATTAAGTCCACAGTCAACATGGTAACTGTGTAAAAAGACAAACCCTTCCTTTGCCTTTCTCCATAAAACTACTTTTTTATTACACTCACAGAACTGTCATCTTGGTTTTTACTTGCATATTTTAAAATATGTGACTCCTGTTGCTAATCATTCTTGGCTTTGAAACACATTTACCCTTGGAACTTTCTTGAGTGATCTCACAGATGCCACTCTGTACAACTGATGCATCCACAGAGTTTAAAGCTCTTATACCCATACTAACCTGTTCCTCATCTAGAAATCTCAGGCCTGATCCACTACATCATAAAGGGTGACTATGCAGCTTGAGTTTTGCAATAATCTCTTCCTCCACTCTCATTCTGACTTGCTGCTCTGACAGACATATTTCCTTGACTATACATCTTTTTTTTTTTAGTTTATGACTTACTGATCAGCCTGTTAACTCAGAATTACTTTCTTCAGTAACCTGTCTCAAAATGGAAGGTGAAATCTCTTCCCATAAAATACTGACACTGCAGCTTCTGTTAGGTCTTCCTCTACAAAAGATAGTTGGAATCAAATGTCATCCACTTTACCTTCTTTGTCATTAGCATGGAACACTATTTTTCTTTTAGATTGCTTTCTGCCTGTCATACTTTGAGTGGATGCCACCATTTTCTTCTGTTTCCTTTTATAGGTTTTCCTTGCACTGCAAATGATATCTCAGAATAAAATTTATTATAATTGTTTTCTTGCTTTACAGATTATTGCTGCCTAAAGTCCAACAGCAACTTCTTTGTTTTACATTTAACAGAAATAGGCTTAGAACTCAGCCTTATCTTGTTACTTTGTGCTAAAGGTCTTCACTCAAGTATTTTTCATTCCCTGTTTTATCCTCTTTTTATGTATACCCTTCTTTTCAATTTCTGGCATACTTCTGTCTTGCATTGATTCTTACTTAATTCGTTATCAGTTTATCTGCAGTTCCTCTACTGACATTTCTTACAGTTTTGAGTTGCTATTGCACAATCAGCTAGACTCCTTTTACTGTCTAACCACAATCAAATTATGTTTCTTCTTGTTTCAGTCTTTGTCTACTTAATTGTTCTAGTTCTCCTTTATGAACCTGATAAACAGAACGCTCTTCTTTTACAGAACCCCTGTGATTTAGCTTTCATTCCTTTTCTTTACAGACATGATATGAATAACCACTTTTCTTTTGCCTAGAACTCCAGTAATTCAGCTCAACAGGAACCTCACTATGGATCCATTTAAAGTTACCTTGTCTCTCAGTATGCACTATCTTCTTATTTTTCATTTTGACTTCATGTTGTGCTCCCTTTGTCTTGAAATGAATCAACACCTCTCTTTCACTACCTTTTTTACTTTTCTAAGTTGTTTTCCTTCTACCTCAGGATAAACAAACTCTGCCATCTTAATTACTTTTTCTCCTCTATAATCCTCTAAAGGTTATATTTCAGAACACCTTTTTATTACCTCTGCTCCTTTTTTAATTATTTGTAGCTATCCCCCACCTGTCATTTACTTTTTCTTTCCTAGCCCCCCTGAAAATGGTGTTTCAGAAGACACATTTCATTTACCCTTGTTCCTGTTTCATTACTTGTAGTTACCTGTTGCCCAGTCTTGATTTTCTGTCTTGCAGTAACAGAAATGGGCTTAAACTCTGTTCAGGTATCACTCATACCTCTTTAACTACAATAGGGCCAACTCTTTTACTGGTAAATGTCTCTTCTTTAACACTTGCCTTTTGCTTAAAATTCTCCCTTTCCAAGGCTTTCCATAAAACGTGACAGAAAATTTGGAATTCTGTATATATTCTTTAATTCTGAAGTTTATCCCCTTAAAAATGCACTCTCTCAATAAGTGGTTCCTTTTCTTTAGTTCTGCTCATCACTTCTACTGTCTGACTTGCAACATTTTCAAACTGTACTGACCTTTCTACCGCTATGTTTTATAACACTTTAAAGTTATACTGGTTTAGTATGTGAATATATTTCAGTAGCTTAACTCTTGCATACTACTCTGTCCTATTTTAGTATGCAAGTCTCTAAATTCTACTGGCTCTGCTTTTGCAGGCTGCTCTGTCTTCACAACCTGTAATATTTTGGTCTGTAATTCCTTTACTTCTACAAATTCAGCACTTGTGGTCTGCTCTACCACAGCAGATTGCAACTTAGTGTTCAGGGTCTTTCCTTTTACTGGTTCTGGTCCTATGAATTGCGCTGCTATGGGGGTATACTGGCATGTATCATTAATTGGTGCATTATTTTCTTCTCTCTATGTCCTCCACCCAGTCTTGGTACTTTTAGAGCTTTCTAACAATATGCCTGCATCTTCATGCAATGCAATGTGCGAGTCTAATATTTACTCCTCCATCTTTATTCCTGTGTTGGCTAGAAGTATATATGTAGGATTGTTTTCTTGTTGTTTCACCTCTCCACGGTGATAGAAAGTTTTATCAAAAGAAGCACTTTCTTCCATTCTAAATGCTTCTGTCTTTTGCGCTTCAGGACTAGCATTAATTTTTGATGACCTAACATTTAGTTCTTCTAACCAAACTAAACATTGAGTTTCTTACAAGGTTTTACTATTTTTGTTACATAATATAACCAGTACACCCCCCACCTCATCTTCACTTAGCAGGGCTGTCCGATAATATATTAAGCTGTCTCACCCATCTTGGTTGTGGGGTTGTATACCTTAAAGTATATCAAGTGTATCTGATAATGTATTGAGCTGCCCTACCATCTTGTTTGTGGGGGGTGTATACCTTTAAGAATAACATGTTGTTTTTCTTTCTCCTTGTCTGTACTAGTAAGCAACTGCCTTAACATTTCTAGTGGATCTAACATTTTCCTTTGTATAGCCTCAATTAGTTTACATTCAGTTTTGCCTGCACTTTTATTTACTATACTTCGTTTAACATATTTAGTAGTCATTGATATCATTTTTGTAATGAAACATAGCTTTTGACAGACTACGCTCTTGGCCCAGTTCTTGTCACACACCCTTTGTTGTTAGCCAGAAAGCAATTTAGCTACCTAAGTGCCATGTTACTAAACACTGTTGCACTGTTTTTTAAACTTACTTTTTGTAATAAGAGTTTCACAGCTCACTGGGTCAGGCATGCCGAAACAAAAAGTTCAACATCAGTACTCAACATAGTGAAAAACAGATTCATTTTTTTTTCAATCCTTTGTGCTGTGGGTTTTCTAGCTCTCACACTTGAGAATTTCAGAACAGATAGAAATTCTATACAATGACCTTTCTTCCAATTGTAAATGAACAGCAAAGACAGGAAACATTTCAGTTCAGCAGAATATATAGTTGCACTCTTCAAAAAAAAAAAAAAAAAAAAAAAAACCTTACCAGCACTAAACAGGAACATACAGTTGTACAAAGTAAACTTCCTCAGCACTCACTTAGTAAATGTGAAATCACAATTAATAATTAACAACAGGCTATAACTTGAGACTTCAGTCATAGGTTTGCCCTAAATGGTAATTGCATGCTCCACAAGTTTATGTGCATCAAGACAAAAGAGGCAGTGCATATGTAAAAATACAGGTTTACAAAAAATCTATAAACTAAAATATTACCCATTTGGCTTTGCAGTTTGAAAAGTAAACATTCATAACAATGTCCAGTCATCACAACACTTCTAGGTTACAGACTGCCTTATAACCAGGAAAATCCTAGGCTGCAAGCCTCTAACAAGCCTACCTCTCAGGCTCACAGCTGCAGGATTTCCCAGGGTAGGATCCAACTCTCAGCTGTATGACAACATTCCTCTCTTAAGCACAACTCTCAGGTTCACAACTACTGGCCTCTCCCAGGTCCACCACTTAGCTCAGGAAAATAGGTATATTCATAGGCATAATCAACAGATAGCTCCCTATGCACTCTCACTCAAGGGTCCTCCTTCATGAGTTCTTTCAGTGAGGAACTAACTTTCTAAATCTGTCCCTCCAGGCTACTCTCTTTTATACTATATTAAGTGGTAATTAACTCCTTGTGATTTGGCTAATCACTTTGAGAATCTGCCCACACTCCATACATTCTGAAAACACATTTAAAGACAATTTTTTATAACCACCATGTTACAACACACGCTTGTAGATACCTCACATATAATTATATCAATATCTACCTATCTATCTATCATTATATCTATCTACCTGTGTGTGTGTGTGTGTGTGTGTGTGTGTGTGTGTGTGTGTGTGTGTGTGTATATATATATATATATTTATCTATATATGTATATGCAAATCATTAGAATGTCGAACCAGAAACGCGAAACTCAAAATGTAGAACACAAAATACTTTCGAATTCGACATTTATGAACAGTTACCACGCTTCCAGGAACAGCATCACTGTGCACAGTAAAGAACGTGTTTGCAGGGGGGCAAGCCACCCTGCACCACCCATGTGGGGGGGGGGCTGTGCCCCCACACCCCCTGCTACTTATATATACAAACTCCAGGATTACATTATAGTGAGGGAAAGGATACATTTTCCGATCCCCACTATACTGCAATCTGCATCCCAATGTTGACACAACAGCGTATGCTGTTATGCATTCACTGTTGTGGGTTTCAACATTGTAGCATTCGTCTTTTCGTAGTGCGAAACTGCTGTTTCGCACTACTGAAAATCGCACAAAGTGGAATCAACTAAATGATAGTAAACCTATATATATGTAGAGCTATATATAAACAGATATATATATAATATTTATATATATATATATATATATATATATATATATATATATATATATATATATAGACACACACACATTTACAGGGATATATATATATATATATATATATATATATATATATATATATATATATATATATATATATATATAGGTTCTTAGCTATGTACTAGGGTGTTGATCTATGAGGATTTTAATAAGCATAGCCTTAAATTCCCAAACAACAATTACAAACATCCCTTAATTATTTTATTCACTTCAAGGCTGCAGGGAAGTTGGACCCTGCCTCAGTGCTCATTGGGTTCAAGGCACAGAAACCCATTTTTGACAGGTCTCCATCTATACCTCGCAACTTCTTTGCTCAAGAATTCTGGAGATAAAGTCAAAAATAATGCAGGATAAAGGCCCAAAATCATTAATAATTTTTAAATATTACTGTGCTTCACTTAAAAGTTGATAGAACAACAGGTTTTGTATCAACATGCATTTTCTGAGCAATATAAATTATGAAACTCTCATCTTGGCATTATTCACTGACTGTAATTCTCTGTGATTTCCCAGAAAAGCAAACATTTTACAAGGGACAGTGCAACAAATATCAGGCAAAATCAGGGACAGTTAAGAAGTATGTCTCCAGCTCTTCACAAGATGCACATATACACACACAAATGTGTACTCACATACACATACAGGCACATGCACACACACACTTACACACCTTTGAGCAATTTGAAGGATATCTAGTTTTCCTACACCTTAGTTTTGGTTTGAGTGAGGAAACCAGAGTCCCCAGTGAAAATCCAAGTGGACACACGTACAACATCCATGCTTCACACAGAAGGCATCCCAAATAAAATCCAAAAATGGAGAAACGGACAATCATATGCTGTGAGAAATTCCCACTGTGGCATTGTGCTGTCTTACGAACACACAAACACACACACACACACACACACACACACACACACACACACACACGGTGTACGTATAAAAACATTAGACGTAAATGGGAGAGTGAAAGACAAATATACCATGGTGTTATGCCAGTCATACTCAATTGATTAGTGAAACAATGCAAAGCAGAAACCTGGGAAAGAGTTATATTTGTAACTCACATCTTTCTTTCTTTCTTTCTTTATGATAGTGGAAGTTTTCCAAGGAAACTGTACACATGCTACTATTGTAAAAAACTGTGATGTAAGGAACAAAAACAGTCACAGACTTTGGCATTGAGAAACTGTCGATAAAGATATAACCTTTTGCATTGTTTGCAGTAATATTGTTACTTTTACCTTGGTTGCCAGGATTCAAAGCAGATGAAAATACAAATATGATCTGAAAATGAAAACAAAAAATATATATTATAACATTTAAATTTCATGAATTTCAACAACAAAGCATGTTAACTGTAAAATAAATATAGATTTGCCTCCAAAATTATATGGCTCTCATGAAGATTGAAGACCTGAATAAGATCTGACGCTCATCATATTGATCACTGCTGCAGTAGCTTTAGCTATATGAGGTTATACTCTGGCAAAGATATAACAGCTGACCAGTTTCTAAAGTTTCAGGGCATCTTCCATGTGCCCAAACTGTCAGGCAACTTGAGCTGAGCTGACTAAAAGACAGATTTGGGAACCAAGCCCTTAAGAGCTTTACTGCTGCCAAACAGTATTCTCCTCTGAGGCTTTCGAGTGGGAGGTCTTTCTGCTTATCAATGAAAGTGGTAAGCACTAGAGTAGCCTATCTGCCATAAGAGAAGTGGTCTCCAGCTCTGAAATTTACATTATTGGCCGTTTTGGGCTAATTCCTATCCCCTTCAAGTTTCTGAGTTAAAAACCCGTGTTTGCGTGAGTTTGTGCATCGAGCAGTGCCGCTTAGCTAGGGTTAAACTATTCCCGGTGCCATAAAGTCTGCTCTTCAGTTTTTCCCTTAGAACTAGTCAGATTCTTAGTTTTAGCACTTGAATTTGCTTCTTCATGCTCAGCACTGCTTCAGAACTTGTTGTAAGCACTATATAAGTTACAAATTACTACAGCACACACCCTTCCTCATTACCTAGAGGAAAACAGTTTTTGTACTTATCTTCCTCATTTGCTTAGAGGAAAACAGCTCTTGTACTTACTTTCCTCACTTGTCTAAAGGTAAATAGTGTCTATTCAGTCATGTCCAAGGGACAGCTCCTGGTGTTCTCTCCTGTCTACCTGATGAATCTGGGCATCTTGGGGCGATGTAGCAATTGCCTCATGTACACCAACAACCCTGTCCTCCTACCACCCAACACTACAACCTGTGAGAGCTACATTTATCTAGCCAAACTGGAGGCAAAGCTCTCTCAACCCAAGACTGAACCTGTCAGTCAGGAGGAGAAGGCAAACACCCACTCCACACCACACACACCACATAGTTCCAGTACATCTACACCACCAAGACCCACACATAGATACACAAAATCATTCTCAGAGGCTCTCAATAAGAATCTACACAAACAACAGAGATCACCAAAGCAGAAACGCAAGCAACCTTCAGCCCTCACCACAACCCAAATAACACATAACACACAGACTCAGTGTGCCACTCAACCACTGCCCATAAGGCAAAACTACGTACCAACCACATTGGTCATAGGTGACTCTACAGTCAGGCACACTGATGTTTTACTCACCAGAATAGACAATGAGAAGGTTACTTTTAGCTGCCTGTCGGGTGCCAGGATCTGCCACATAACCCACGCACTCAGGCCACTCCACAGCAAGTACAAATATGACTCAGTCATTGTCCATGTTGGTGTGAATGACCTGAGATGTACCTCCCTGGATTACATGAAAAGAGACATAGAGGAGCTCTCTGATCTTGTAATCCAGGCAGGTATGACCCTAGCCCTGAGTAGCATCCTACCTTCACCCAGAATGATACCGCAATACAAGAACAAAATGATCGACTTCAACAATTGGCTAAACTTCTGGTGTCATTCAAAGAGGATCCAGTAATTGTTTGTCTGGGACGACATGGTTGACAGGCCACGATGCTTTGCAGAGGTGGCCTGCACTTATCACCCCTGGGATTCTGGATACTGGCTAAGGCTGTTGCCGCCCCTATAGTGCCTTTTTTTAGGCAAAGCTCAAAAAACAAAACCACCACAGTAACTGATACAGGCAAGCAAAAACTGAGGGTAATGCTATTGAATGCTAGAAGTCTAAACCTCAAAATGCACTCACTCAAGGCACTCCTTAAAATGGAGAATATCGATATCTGTGCGGTGACTGAAACCTGGTTCAAGGCTCCAGAGAGCACCCCTGCATTACCAGGATATAGCTCATGCCATACCTTTCGGCCATCAAACCAGGACCCGAACACCAAGGGCAGAGGTGTGTCCATATTCATTAAGGACAACCACACCTCCAGGATAGTTTCCCAACATAATTCATCCGAAATTATACAAGTGCAACTAACTCTGTGCAAAACTGCAATCCATATTGTAGCTTGCTACAGATCCCCCACCATGCCCCAGGATTCCCACTCCGCTTTTCTTGATATAATAGAGGATATCAAGGTTCAACCAAACACCCTAATATTGGGAGATTTCAACTACCCCACCATTAACTGGGAAAACTACTCTTATACTAACTCCTTTCCTCAATGCTTTCTAGAATTCGTAAACTCCAATGCCCTGGATCAACTTGTCCACACACCTACCAGGGGCAAAAATATCCTACACCTAGTAATTACCAACATGAGTGACAGGTGCTCCACACCTGAAGTCAACTCCTTGTTGGTCAGATCCAACCATAAACTAATCACCCTAGATATCCACATCCTGCCCCCACCCATCACTAAGGAAACCACAGTAAAAAACTTCTCCAAAGCCAACTTCATGCTACTTAAGGCAGAAGTAGCCAATTTCACAACACCCACGCAGATGGACAATACAGTTACCACTGCTGAATCTTATACAAACGCACTCTCTAAGCACCTACATGGGTGCATGGATTGTGCCATCCCTAATAGAACCAAGACGCAGTCTTCTAAAAAAAGGAAACCAATTTGGTGGTCCCCTGCTATTAACAAGCTCTACAACAGAAGGAAGAAACTATTGCAAAAGATAATAAAATCCCACAAGTGGAGGAGCTCCCTGGTCAGCCTCAGCAAGAAGCTGAGATCTCTCATAAAATCCGCCAAAACAAACTATGAAAATAAGATTGCCACTGACTCTAAGGACAACAACAAAACATTCTACAACTATGTCAAGAATCTCAATGGCAACACCCAGGTCTGCTCTGACGTACAGCACAATGACACAAAATTCATGGAGCCAACTGATATTGCCAACATCCTTGCTGATAGGTTCAGTGCCAACTTTACCCCCCCTCACCTCCTAAAGGGCCCATATCCATACCGAAAGAATGCAGTGTCCTTGCAATCACAACTGAACAGGTGAAAACTGCGCTATCAAAAGCCAAGAACACAGCATCCATGGGACTGGACAATATCCCTGGCTGCATTCTGCATGAACTTCAGAATGAACTAGCCCCCCCCCCCACCTAAGCACCATGTTCAATCATAGCCTCTCAACAGGCTTTGTACTCACCGAATGGCACACGGCAACAGTTGTACCACTCCACAAAGGTGGAGCCACCATGGACCCCGGGAACTATTGCCCTATTAGCCTGATGAGCCTGGTCTGCAATGCCATGGAGCATATTATCATGGAATTCATAAACAATGATTTTGGTAACCTCCAAACTCTGGACCCCACCCAGTTTGGATTTCTGAAGGGCAGATCATGTCTACTGAACCTGATCGACTTCTTTGAAACAGTCACCAAAGCTGTGGACGAGGGTAAGGCAGTCTACACAGCCTATTTTGACCTCACCAAGGCTTTTGACACCATCCCCCATTCTGGTATCATAGATAAACTCACCAAGCTGGGTATAAATCCGTATGTCACAAGATGGGTCACCAACTGGCTCACAGACAGAACCCACACTGTAAAAATTGCAGACTTCAAATCTGACTCCAAACCTGTGACAAGTGGAGTACTACAGGGTTCAGTCTTGGGTCCCCCCCTGTTTGGGATCTTCTTCTTTGAAGTACAGGCCAACACAGAGGGCCTCTGGCTGACAAAGTCTGCAGATGATTGCAAATTGGGTGCCATAGTCGAGTCCCCAAATGATGTGGACATCCTGCAAAGGGGCCTCACTGAGACTGATGCCTTGTGTCAGAGCCATGGCCTTAAGCTCAATGCTAAAAAATGCATTGTCATCCCCTTTGGTAAAAACCCTGTACCTGTGGACTACCACATAGGTGGCAGCCCACTTAACACCGAAGGCGTGATAAGAGACCTTGGGACTCTAGTGGACAACAGCCTCTACTTTGATAATCACATCACCACAGTAGTCAGGAAATCCTTCTACGTAGCACACCTCATCATGAAAGGGTTCTCATCCAGGAAAAAAAAAGTCATTGCCCCCTCTACTCAGCTCTCATCAGACCCATTATAGAGTACAATGCCCCATTTGGAATTTACCTTACAAGGTATCTGCAGCAGCTAGAAAGGCCACAAAAATACCTCACAAAGAGGATTATGGGACTCAAACAGTTACTCTATGCTGACCACCTCAAAAAACTCAGGCTTTACTCCGTAGCATATCGCCTACTCCAAGGTGATCTCTGCTTAACATACAAAGTTATGTCAAACCCTGAGCTGCTGGACATGCTACACCTAAAGAAATCAGAATCCCTCAGAGCCACACTCTCTAGACACCTAAACTTCATCACCACAATTAACAGAACATGCTGAAGGGATAGATTCCTGTCTCAGAGACTTCCCATACTATGGAATAAACTACCTATCTATGTCAAGCAGAGTTCGTCACTAGCACTCTTCAAAAAAAATCTTGATGAGTGGATGGGTAATAGAAAATTCACCCCGGGAATCACATCTGTGGCCCTGCTAGACAGGGTCTCAGGTAAATAGCATCCATGGGTGGTGAAAGCCAGGGAACCTTGTTGGCGAGGCTTACATAGGCCCTAGGACCAATAGCCTAGTACCTACCTAAGAACCTATGAAAGATCAGCTTGTGTTGTTCCTTTGTTGGGCAGATAAGTTCCTTTTGGATAAAAAAAACTTCCATTTAATAATTTTGTTTATTATTGATACTTTCCTCCTTTGTAAAGTTATTCTAAAACTAAGAATTTGTGTTTTAAGATAAGACTGTACTATACTTTTAAATGGGAGCGCTCTTTTTTTCCTGTAAGTTTAAAATTTGCTTAAAGTAACCAGAAAACATTTTTTTCTGTGGAGAAATTGTGTTTATTTTACTTTGTGGGGCTGACAGTGTTTTCTAGTTCTTTTTACTGTAGCTGTCTGTGAACAATTACTTTTAAAGACTTTTTTTTTTATTTTTACCACCATTTGCTGCCTTATTTTCCCTGGGAAAGAGGCACCATTTTCACCTTGATCATCAAACAATCTGTCTGTCTCATGGTCAGTCCTTCCAGCCATAAAAAGAAAAAGTTCAGCAGACAGACTTTGGCATCACAGCAGGCTAGCAAATTGCCTCAGCTGCAGGTGGATGACCCTGCTGTGAATGTTAGTTGTACCTCAGAGCACGCATCTTTTACCCTGGATTTCTCAGTGGGCAAAGGAGAGTCACTCATCAGTGGGAACAGAAAAGGCATCCCTGTTTTGTCAGAATGCTGTGCCTATCCCTGGGGAAGCTGCTGCTGACATCAATAATACTGTTGGTCCCATTTTTCCTGTCAAAAAGAAACAGAAAACTAAACATTTATCTACTCCACAAATTTCCTTAAACAGGAGCAGTTTACTGGGTCTGGTTCAGGGTTTAATTCAGGTTATTGATCCTTCTTGAAAGTAGTTTCTGTGTAAAGTAAAGAGGGATGCCTCCTTTCTTGAAGAGATTCACAAGATACTGAATCTGGATAGGAGGATGAAGGGACAGGTACAGGGTTCTCTCCTCAGATTTCTTATTCAGACTCGGGAGAGCTCAGTTTCTGACTCTCCCTGTGGTGGTTCTCGTTCTCTGAGACTATTTCTAGAATGCGCCAGTGTTTTCAGAGGGAGAACACAGAGGTTTCTCAGTCCCTCAGAAAATACTATATAATGTTACAGAAGGAATTTCCAGAACCTGCACCTGTTCCTCCAGTAAACAAAGGTTTAAGAAAAAATGGCGAGGGGGGAGAAGAATTCTGTTAACTCCCAAAACCAAGGACAGCTCAGTAATCCAGAATGACCTTGAGATGTTGTTTCCCCCTCCCAACTTGACAGCCCCTTTTTTTCTTCCAGAAAGTTTGAATCTCAACTTTTTCTCTTCAGCAACAAAATTGGGTTCTAAAAATCATTTGTCGAGGTTACAGATGGCAATGGGAAGAAATTCCTCTTTTCCAGGGGGCAATTCCTTATCCTGCAGACCAGACTCTTTTTGTCTCCACTCATCCTTCATTACATGCTGTCCCAGGGAGTGATAGAACTAGTTCCTCTTTCCCAGTTGGAAAGGGGTTTTATTCAATGGTGTTTTAGTGCCAAAGAAAGAAAATGCTTGGAAACCAGTTCTGGATCTTTCTTTCCTGAACCTGTTTTTGATAGTGCCCAAATCAAACTGATGTCACTTCACAACTTGTTACCTCTTCTTCCTCATTCAGGTTTTCTGGTAGCACTATATTTAAAAAATGCTAATCATCACATGCCTATTCATCTAGACTTCAGGTGTTTCTTAAGATTTTGTGTGTCTGGATCACATTATCAGTTCTATGCTTTACCCTTAGGACTATTCACTTTACCAAGAGTGTTTACAAATTGTTTAGCTCCATTTATAGGTCATCACAGGCTACAGAGTATCCATATTTTTCCATACTTAGATGACTTGCTTATCTTTACAAAGACTTTTTTCAAACTGTCTGGAATCTCTATCTTGGGTGAGGAATCCCTTACACAAGCTGAGATTCCAAGACAACATTCAAAAGTCTTTCTTGACTCCTCACAGGATTGTGTTTATGGGATGCCTACTTGACACCACAGTAATCAGCTTTTCTTCCACAGGAAAAATAGGTCTCTGTCTAGATCTATTTTTAGAGTTTTCCACTCAGACTTCAGTCACTGTGAGGGGAATACCTGAGGATTTTGGATCTCATGGCTTCTATGATTCTCATGATACCCCTGGCAAGACTCCATATGAGAACAATACAGTTGCATCTGAAGTCTCTTTGGTCTCAGCACCAGCATGCCATTTCTTTTCAGATCCCAGTGCTGGAGTTTGTCAGAACAGAAATCACTTGGTAAAGGTAACAGATAACCTTAAATCCAGGTGTCTCCTTCTCTCTCTCTGTTCCAAAGCAGTCAGTCACCACAGATGCCTCAGACTTTGCTTGGGGAGTAGTTTTAATTGGAATAAAAGTACAAGGTGTGAGGGATACCAAGGACTGATCCAAGCATATAAATATAAAAGAGATACTTGCTCTGATCAAGGCACTCAACTCTCTGAATTATATTTGGTCCCTAGTACCTTTTCAAGTTGTTTCAGACAATACCACAGCCATGTGATACATCTACAAGCAAAAGGGAACCAGATCTATCCCCTCTACAGACTAGCCATGTTAGCTTGGGATATAGTTTCACAGCACAATCTCACCCTAGAGGCATCCTACATTCTGTCCGAGCAAAATTCTGTGGCAGACAAGCTGTTCAGACCCACACAAATGGAAACTAGATGGGGGGGGTCTTCCAAGATTTGGTCCATCTGTGTGGAGTTCCTCAAGTAGACCTCTTTGCCTCCTCTCTGAACAATCAGCTGGCAAGATTCTACTCCAGGACTCCATGCAAGAAGGCCTGGAAGACAGATGCCTTTTTTTTACTTGGACAGGAATGATGCTCTATTCTTTTCCACATGTTCTACTAATATCTGGGGTACTTCTGAAGATTCAGAAGGAATTCCCCAAGATGTTTGTGGCGGTGCTCTTCTGGCCAACGCAGTCATGGCTCTCCCTTTTAGAAATGGCCAAGGGCAATTACCGCAAGCTTCCTCACAAACTAGATCTACTCACACAGGAACAGGTGTGTTTGATACTCGCTGACACCAGTCACTTCCAGTTGCCTGCCTGGATGATAGAGTCTTAATTCCATTTAAGCACGCAAGGACATGCAGCAGGTACTAATAGAGGCAAGAAAGCCTGCTATTAGAAAACCATATATCAACTAATGGTGCCAACAACATAACTACCATCCATTTAGGGCTAGCCTTTCTCTGGTTTTACAATATTTGTGTGAGTTACTTTCCTATGGCCTTTCTTACTCCTCTGTCAATGTTTATTTTCAGCCATTTCAGCATGTCTACCCATGTATCATCTTCTTTTGATTCATTCTCATGTCATAATGTTTTAGAAAGGGTTTTGCCTAGAAGCCACCAATAAAAACTGTGGCCCTTCCATGGGATCTTAAGTTTGTGTTAGAGAAGCTAACACTTGCTCCATTTATACCCGCTAACCTAGCTGACTTGAAGTTCTTAATACGGAAAGCAATTTTAGTGATTGCTCTGACCTCTGCAAGAAGGGTATCTGAGTTGTAAGCTCTTATAATGAGTCAAACTTATCTCATTTTCCACAGGGACAGGGTTTCTTTGCGAACAAATCCTTCTTTTATGCCTAAAGTGACATTCAAGTTTACTTTAAATCAAACTATCCATCTCACCGTTTTCTTTCTTGAACCTAAAAATGAGGGGAAAAGGATACTCCATACCTTAGATGTCCGCAGACAACTCAAGCAGTATGACATAACTACATTTTTCAGATTTTTTGGATCAATTGTTTATTTCTTGTAAAAGTAAGAAGGATCAACCTGTGTCAAAACAGACTTTTTCCAAATGGTTGTCTAAGGCTATTACCTTTTGTTATACTCATCACAGCAAAACTATTTCAGGTAGAGTCAAGGCCTTCTCTACTAGGGCCTTGGTTTCATCTATGGCTTTTAGGAAAGGGTTGGATTCTATAAGTATTCTAGAAGTTGCAATTAGTTTCATCTCTGCATACTTTTACAAAGCATTATAAGCTTGATTATTTTTCCAGGTCTAGATCAGGCTTTGTAGGGACCATTCTCCAGTAGCTCCTGGACTCTTCTTCTTCCACCTCCTACATGTAGTTGGCTATGATAATCTACTTGTATAGCTAAGGCTATTGCAGCAGTAATCAATATGATGAACATAGTACAGTTGTGTAAGTAAATTTACTATAACAGCAAATGTTTGAATAATCACTGCTGCAGTAGCCACCCCGTCCCCCCATCCCCTTGTTTTTTGGCATGTTGTTTATCCCAGGGTGTGGTTATTTTTTGTTATTCCTAGCATTGTCCTTTCAGGGCTCAGCTTCCCTCTCTCTGTTTGCAGGAAAGCTGTGAAGGGGGCTTGGTACCTAAACTTGTCTTTTAGTCAGCTCAGCTCAAGCTGACTAACAGTTTGAGCATGTGGATGGTGCCCTGAAACTTTGGAAGCTGACCAGCTGTTATATCCTTGGCAGGATATAACCCCATATAGCCAAGGCTATTGTAGCAATGATTATTCAAACATCTGCTGTCATGATAAGTTTACTTACACAACTGTACTTTTTGTACTTTAATGCTACCAAAATTTTATTTAAGTATATGGTACTAGAGAAAATATTTACAAAACTGGAAACAATTATTCAGTTCAAGGTATTGTTTACACATAATACATATTTTTTACTGAAAATTCTCATTTGTTATAGCTCTCTTTACTTTGCTTAATCTAGGAAATTTGTTTCCTTGAAAATATTTTAGGAACATGTTTGTTAGGAAAGATCTGTCATGTAAACGATTTTATATTCTGAAGTTTATGATGTAACCAGTAGAATGTACTTGACCCACACTTGTTTAATTTTAAGAACAGTTGTTTTTACATTATACTAATTTGAAGAATATTGTATTGAACGTGTTATAAATACTGATTGTTAAGGAAGTAGTGCTTTTGAGTTTCAAATGAAGTTCCAGTTTATCCAAGATGAGCAGCTTTGTGTCACAGCAGTTTCCTACAAAGATCTCCAGATCCTTCTGTCATATAAACTTTATTGGAAAGCAACAGACCATTATGTAGGCATAGTGAAAAGAGAAGGAACCAAGACATTACACAGCCCCACCTACAGAGAGCAAAATGATTGGGAGCATGAGACAGCCTATCATGGACTTGGGGGGTTTGGGTGAAGACTTCTTACTTGTTTATTCTGTGGCTCTATAGATGAAATACAAATGGCTACCAACAGAAAGGAGTGAAGGAGCCTGAGGAACACAGGCTTAAACAGTTAAAACCAGAATGGGTGAAGGGACCTGAGGAACATAGGCTGAAACTGGCTACCAACAAGAAGGAGTGAAGGGACCTGAGGAACATAGGCTGAAACTGGCTAGATGATAGATCACTTTAAATTCCAGAAAAACATACATGGCTATGTACATAAACTGCTATACGCACTGAAATACAGCAAGAGAATGGGTGTTTTGTGAAAAGCTTCAATCACATTTTTTTTATATTAATTCATATAAAACAGAATCAGTGCCCACACAGGTCTGCACACAATGCTTTAAGATTGCTTATACCTTCATCACTTAGGTGTACTGATGAAGGCCAACAGAGAGAATAGAACCAGCTCTGTTAGCAATATTACTGGTGCAGCATTTTATCTGTGGCTTGTGGTGCTGCTGATAGATGTGCTGAGACACTCTAGTATCAGGGTCAACATGAGGTAAGGACACAGTTCCTCCTCTTCTAAGGCTAGTTGGTGATTTCTTCCTTTTGAAAGAATGTTGCTTTTTTAATGTCAGTCAGTATAAACTAGTCACCTGTCACTTAAAGAACAGTTCACCTGTATCAATTTATTTTGTTTGTGTGGGGGGATACCTTACAGTGTTAATAATATGCATGAAATCCATGCCAAAAGAGGGCTTTATAGTAACATTCATGCATGTGGCATCCATACCAAAGAGTTATCCTTACAGTACTATACATGCATGTAACATCCATTTCAAAGAGGGATTCTTAAAGCATATGTAATATTCATATGAAAGTGACCCTTTGGTACCATTCATGTATGTGATATTCCATGCTAAATGGGGATCCTCACAGCGCATTGCTATATGTAGTATTCATGCTAAGGGGAATTGTTACAGTACGATTCATATATGCAATATTGGATGCACTCCATATTTTTGAAGTTCAGTTTCCCATATGGATACTGCCTGATGCATTTTCCCCAATCACACACCCTCTGAACATTTGGGGGAAATCTGTAAAAATGTCCTTTTTTACAGGGTCAATCCTCTGCACCTTGCATATGGGAGACTTTGCTCTCCAGAACCCTCTGTGCTATACATACTAACTCCATGGTTGCACAGATATTGTAGGGAAAGGGAAAATTACCATTAAGAGTGAAACACAACTCTCAACCTTGTAGCAGAGCCTCCAAAGTGAATAAACATTCAGGGATTTGGAGCTAAGGGGAAGTTGCCTTGGGTACAGTTCTTCCATGGGATCTACATTTGAACAGATATAAATCTTCCTGTAATATTTATGTCAAAGGGAAGTCCTGACGTTAGCACTATTGTATGTTAATATCCATGACAATGGGGGTCCTTACAGTAATATTCATGTATATAATAGCCATGCATAATGGAAGATCATTTCACACTACATTCATGCATGTATTATCATGATGTGAATAATATCTATGCGAGGTGGATGATCATAATAGTAACTATGACATATGTAATATTCATGTAATTGGGGGATCATTAGGTCATTACATTAACACTAATATGAGTGCTATACCTATCATATGGCTTGCTCCTTAGAGTATGCATGTAACATTTATGTCTAAAGGGAATCATTGCAATAACAGGGGCCCAATATCTTCAAGATGGGTTGATTCTTACAGTCATCACAACTTCAGAAACAATGACATGTAATATTCATGCAAAAAAGGCATCAGTAGATTATTACATTAACATTGATATAATAATCTGCATCCATCTCCCTAGCACTTGCCCATTCTATAAACCCTTGTCTCATTATTCGTCAACGGACAGCACAGCTGGGGCCTGCTCTACTTAGAGTCAAGGTTTGAATGTGTTCTAAATGAAATAATGGTTTACTATCATTATTTCGAATGACACTCGGTTGACCGCACTATGTTCGACAACGGAAAGTCGAACACGGCAATGTCGAACTTTAAAAGCAAGCCTAGGAACGGGTTTTAACATGGGTCGAGATAGGGGTGAGGTTTGTAATTCGGCAATAGCAGTGAATCCCTATCTTGACCCATGTTAAAACCCATTCCTAGGCTTGCTTTTAAAGTTCGACATTGCCGTGTTCGACTTTCCGTTGTCAAACATAGTGCAGTCGACCGAGTGTCATTCGAAATAATGATAGCAAACCGAAATAATTCTAGGCACTCTGCAAATGTAATGTAAGAACTCTTGTGTAACATCTAAAAACACTTTCAGGACATGTAATTCTCTGACAAGACAACAACTTATGGAGGCTCTAATGATTTCTATGATTGTGACATATAAGGTTTTGTGTGCAATATTATGATTTTCATTTAAAATTACAGTTTTGAATTTTTTTTAAAGTACCAACCTTGTCTTGCCTCACAGCATGTGACACAACTTCTCTGCTGCCAGTTTCCAAACCTCTGTATGCAAAAGGTTCAAATCCCATCTTTGTACAATAGAATGAAGCAGCCTATTTAACAGGAAAAAAAAAATAAAGAAAAGTTACTTTTCATACCAAAGTCACAAGACAAGACAGGAAACCATGCTATTTTAACTAGTAGTAGTACTGTTGCAATACTAAAGATTAACCAGTGGAAGTTGTTAACCCATGCTAGCTATGTTCTGTTCTTAAACTGAAATATCCGTGGTTGAAAATTATAATCCAGGGCAACTCTTTATGGAACTGGGAGACACTGGGGCTGTGTGAGGCCTGCACTTTAAACAGGCAGTGAACTGTATATCACTTCATTCTACTCAAACTATCTTTCCCACAGTGGGATATTGATAACAACATCTCTCTAACACATGAACTGATTCTGTGGTGTCATTCATTCAGTGCGTCTTGTCTCTCTTTTATTGTAGGGTTGGTAAGATTATTAGAATACAGGAAGATGATGGCAGAATTCATTATGATGTTTCAGTCCAAATGTACAACTTTCTTAATAATGTACTGCAGTTTGTCTCTACCATACTTTTATTTTCCAACTTCATTAAGGAGGAGAAAACATGAATATATTTAAAAAGGAGTTGGGACATCTGATTTGAACTGTAGTATTTAGTATTAGAATGCTGTATTTGCTGGCCACATCAGCTCACTGCATTCCTCACTGACACATTTTCAAAGGCGACTTAGGGTAGCCATGGCACAGAGAAAGATAGGCAAACCATAAGGAGTACAGTGTGCACAAATATTTATTTCTCTTTGTTGACCAGGAAATATGAAATGTATATTTCTGGTTAAAGTGTTGTTTTGGAGTTAAGCAGCAAATTAGAATTCTTTTAACCATACTTCAATGTCAGTGAATGATTTTTGAGTGATTTCCTGTAATTTTGTTATGTATGGGGCAGACCAAATAAGAGTTGAATCGTTGGCATATTGTAAGAGAGTGGCAAGAGTTGAAGCAGTATGAAGTTTATTTATGAAAATATTAAATAGAAGGGGGCCAAGTATTGACCCTTGGGAACACCAACAGAGATTGGTTGAAATGTTGAAAGTTTTTTGCCATTTAGTTACCGGCTGACAACTGCATAAATAACTGTGAAACCAGGAGAGGAAGGAGAACGTGAGACCTAGCGCTGCTAGTTCAGAGAGGAGCTTTTGGTGAGACATTGTGTCAAATGCTTTGGAAAGGTCAAGGAAAAGTGAAGAAATAAGGTTGCCCTCATTTCTGTATTGGTTTACTCTGTTGGTGAAGTTGAGGAGGGCAGTAGTAGTACTGTGGTTGGCCTGTAGAGGGCAGTAGTAGTACTGTCGTTGGCCTGAGGAGGGCAGTAGTAGTACTGTGGTTGGGCCTGAAACTGTGCTGGGTGTTGGATAATAGATTGTGTTTGGTTATATGTTTTACAAGCTGACAGGAATATATTTCTCAAGGAATTTAGAGAGAGGTGATAGGATAACAATAGATCTATAGTTAGTTAACTCTGTTGAAGTACCTCCATTGTGAAGAGGTATAATAATGGATTTTTTTGAGATGGATGGGACATAGTTTTCAGTTATTGATCAGTTCATTAGAATGGAGACAGGAAAGGCTAGTGCTTCTGCACCTATTTTGAGAAAGTCAGTGGTAAAGTTATCAGCAGCTGAGGTTGATGCTTTTAACTTGTCTAGTAACTTTTTATGGTTGATGTAGGGATGGGCTGAAAACTAAAAGACGGTGTGTTGCTTTCAAGAACAGATGTAAGTTGGAGTGGTGAAGTGAGGAGGTCATTGTTTAGTGATAGAAATGACTAGATAAAATGAGTGTTGAACTGAGTGCTGCTACAAGCCCAGTTTATAGAAATGCAACAAACATACTAAAAGTGTACAGGTTGAAGAACAAGACATACTAAGTGGTATGAAAATGAAGACTAGATGTCCTGCTACTAGGACCTAAACTAATCATTAGGAGAAAGACATGGTACGACAGCCAGATATGCTACTATATTGTTATTGGTTTGCTTATCTGGACTCTGGGGATGTGCCTACAAAAGTTAAAAGTTTAATCAGAAAGAAAAGTGGAGTTCTAATGTCAAGACTTAGTCACATAAAAAAACAAAGACTCACATGAGTAGATATTACCTTTGATTATGAGGCACTTCAGAGCATTTTTAAGACAACCAACTGCCTAAAAACAGTTAATGGGAAGAACATACAAGTTGCAAAGTGCATAACCCTGTACAGCTAGACACTATTTTTGGCTGGTGAATTCAGTTTCACTTTATAGACTGTCATGCAGCTTCACAAATTAGAGAACTTATCCACAGCTGATCTGAGCTGTCATATAACTTAAAAATTAAAGAACTTATTTACAGCCCCCATGACCTGTTAAAATGCAAGGTCATGCTTAAATCAGTATAATATCCAGAAGTCCAAAATAAATAAACATTTAAAACCACTTATAAATGTCCCAAATTAATATAAGGAGCAACACACTTTCTTTTTTCTTATTAAACCCTCTAGGGGTTTTACCCAAATCTGATTGTCTGAACTGTGGCAGCAACGAGAGGTAGTATTAGCAATGGATTTAATCTTCCGTGGCATGCAAAGCACAAAAAGCGTGATATTATCCACCTCTCTGCTGAATGTATATTGTCCTCTGCTAGCCTAGTAGCCTTGCAAAGAGTAACAATGTTGAGATCTAAGAAGACAGTACCACAGTGACATGCAAAGAAGAGAGTTTGCTATCAGCCAATATTTTCATTCCCTCCAACAAAAACAGGGGCCTTGTACATGGATGTTACATTGTTTTAATGTAAATCCACCCCAGGAGACATCTTATCAGAGCCATGAAGGCTCCTTATCAGTAAAGCAACTCTTACAGGTATTTTTGATATAAGTAAGGTAATAAATAAAGACTTGATGAATTCTGTCTCATGCAATTACATGGCTATATATGCCTATGTTTGTCATTAATCCAGCCTTGCTGCCCTCACGACTGGCAAAAGGGACATGATGCTGCTAGTACAGAGCTCACACCATGACTTATAAAGCCAGCAGTCAGCAAATAAAACATTTCTCAATAAATCACTGTCCTTTATTTACCTTTGTTTTGGTACCACAATGTGTTTATTAGGCAAGATCATGTCTGGTGTCTGAATAATCACATATGACTACATCTTAAGTTATTGTTAACTACTCAGGTACATAACATATTCATTAATGTTTGCTTTAACAAACTAGTATAACATGATTTACTGCATGCCATAAATGTTATTTACTTGGCATGCCCTTAATGAAAATATATTAAGCCATGAAGATTATCTCATAACATGCCAGCTGCTTTTTTCCCTTAAAAATTATACGTATATATATATATATATATATATATATATAGAGAGAGAGAGAGAGGGGGGGGGGTAATCTATATGTTTCCTTTCACATTGCAGTAGTGGATATTTTCTGATAAAATATGCATTTTATGACAATACGTTCATGGGTTGATTCCAGTGAGTGTCAACCCATAATTGCTCTTTTTCTGTACATCATCTGCATCTACATAAATCCTTTTCTTTGAATACTTAAATCCTTTGCTTTGAAGTTCTGCTAACAGCAGATCATTATTTTCACCCTGATACATTTTAGTGAAAAACAGACATGCATCTTGTTATTTAAAAAAGCCTAAGTATAAGGCAAATTATACATACTTGTATTATCCCATCTTTACATCAAGCAAATTTAAAATTTCATAATCTTCCAGTTTATTCATAATACATACCACGATATGACTGTTTAAAAATAAGTATAGATTTAGTTCAATTTTCATAAAGAAGACTTTGCTCGCTTTTTTCATTTTTCTCTGGTTATTCCTTGTTATGTACTATATGCTGTGGCATACTGTGCTGAGTTATTCCTGCAAAGTGCCAACCAACCATCATGTGGCAGATCAGGAAGAGAATGTGAATACAGTACTAAGTATACAGATGGTGGGCTACACTGACATTAGAGATGTTACCTGCTGATGGTCTACTACATTAACATTAGAGACATTACTTGCTAATGGCAGAGTACAGTGACATTTGAGACATTACCCTCTGATGGTGGGCTGCACTGGCATTACAGACATTACCTGCTGATGATGGACTACAATGACATTAGAGATGTTACCTTCTGATGACGGACTATAGTGACATTAGACAGATTACCTGCTGATGGCAGACTACACTGACATTAGAGACATTACCTGCTGATGGTGGGCTACACTGACATTAGAGACATTACCTGCTGATGGTGAGCTACACTGACATTAGAGACATTACTTGCTGATGGTGGGCTACACAGACATTAGAGACATTATCTGCTGAGAGATGTATCAAAAGCATTTCTGGAGTTTTAGTAATTTCTCCAAATAACTCTGCCTTCTCCACAGTTTTGTGGAGCAGAATGCCATTACACCAACAGTACAGAGTGTTAGCTGGTTGTGTTGCTTGGATTTATAGTAACTAACAGAAGACAATAAACTTGAAAATATCATCAGAATTAACTCAAAAATCCAAATAGTTAACTTGTCAGGAAATTCAAAACTAAGGATTTTTTTGGAGAGGAAAGCAAGTCCCCTGCGATCCCATATGCAGGGTATCCTGCACCCCCCTGTAATGGTATATAAAACTAATTGATACTTATATATTATTGCAACCAAACAACTTGATAATATGCAAGTAGCGATTTCTCCAGTTTCTAAAAAGTTTCTAAGAGCAATATTTAAATTCTGTCCCTATTTTGTGGGTCACTTTTCACAAACGTGATTCATTATTTGGAAACAACAGAGCAGAAGGGATGAATGACTTTCGAATGAGCTACTGTTGTTTCCGGGATTCTGTTTTTACTGGCCTTTTTTTTTAAAAAAATGTCTTGGTCTCCAGTACCTTGAATGTACTTGGGCACACTGATACCTCTCAAGTCTCCAGATTTCTGCCTCATATTTTTAATGTATTCCTTGCAAAATCTGTGGTTTCCAACTCATCATCGAGGATCAATGACACTAAATAATGGGATGCGTCTCTTTTCAGACTTTATCTCCTTCAAAGAAAGCAGAGATTCCCATAACGACTGTGTATGTTGTTGGTAGTTTGCGACTGCCTGCTTCTTTTTCTGTTCTCTATTAATTTTTGTTATGTTGAATTAGGTTCCTGTCATCTGAATTTTGGTCAGCCTTGCTTGATTTATCCAGGAAAAGTGAAAGGAAAAATGGGCAGAATGATGACAGCTTAGGAAGCTGCTTGTGCTAACACATAATGGCAGCCATGCTACATCCTATATGATTACATTGTCTAATTGTTGATAGAAACTAGCTGTGTATGTATACAGCTTAGTCTGTTTATTTAATGCACCAAAATAGGGGCGGATTTTAAATATTACCCTTATAAACATATAAAGTTGGGTAATTAACGTAGTTTGGAATCTGGTTGCGATAATATGTAAGTACCAATTAATTTTAACAGCACAAAAGGATTTTGTGAGTAATGGTAGTGTTTTACTACCCCAAAACTGTGAGATGATAAAATCAGTGAAGCCATAGTATGCAACTATACTAGATTCAGCCAAACTCAGGTAATTATTTGAGTGTCAGTGCTACAGGTGTTACTGAAATTCCACACTCCCACATTACTTGACTGTATTCAATAATCGGGAGAAGTGCCTATGGACAATGCACACATACCGAGATTATGCAACATTTCACATAGATTATGTGCTACATGTGAGGATGGTCTGACCTACCTGATTCTACATGTCATCATACAAAATGGAATGGATGTAGATGTTCAATAAAGCCCACAGTAAACTAATTCACTGCCTAACTAGGACCGTACCCTTCGAACACACATATATGCACCTTAAAAACAATAAGATATACTCAGGAATGTTCTGCCAACGCACTTGAAAGTGCTCTGCTCTTTTCTGAAGCTTGTTACAAAATCATTTCCACAAGCGGATCCTCAGATCTTGTCAGCATTATGCATGTTTTCAAAAGAAAGGATTTATTTTGCAACCTTCTTTCCGTCTTTCTTTCTTTATAATGCATAAACCTGAAGTCAATGTTAGTTTTAATCATTGTTTTCCTACCCAGTAATATCTGGAAATGTGATAGCATGCCAGGACAGAAAGTTTTACAATGGGCTTCCCATTAGCTAATGTAAGTTGATTCTAGAAAGTAGGCCCAGTTTCAAAATATATACAGATTAAAAATAACTACATTTTTGAAAACAATGATAGGATACTATAGACTATTGGGAGTAAATAAATTGTTTCCTTATGGGTTAATATGGTATAAATGTTTACTTTCTCAGAAATTGATATTACATTTAAATATGCCATTTGGCAAGGTACATTTAGTGATATCCTAACCCTATATAAATGCAGCTTGGAGTAATGGATGGGTAACTGGAAATTTAGCCCCGGTAATGCATGTATGTGTCTGACAGACAGAGGCAATCAGTAAAGCCTTCCCTATATAAATCAAATTTGTGGGTCACATTTGGGTTGCATGGCTAGGATTATAAGGGCACTAGTGGTTGTTAGCCTAGTATACACCTATGAACCTATGAGCCTATGTTATACACCCATAGGAAGGCCCCATTATACGTCTATTTAATGATGAAATAAGAAGTATAAGAACAGATAATAAACATTTAAAAATGTCATCTTTGCAGAGAATTTAAGAAAAGCAAATACAGAAATCAGTTCTTCAATATGAGAAGTTTTCATAACAATGAAATAGATACAGAATTTCATAGGCTATAAAATTAACTAACAGACTAATTTATTTACTTAATGTAACATTAATAGCAGTGAAAAAAATAATATTAACAGTGAATCTGAAATACGTGTGATAGTTTTGTACATGTACACACATGCAAGCACAAACACATACACACACACAAAATCTTCTGGGAAACAATATAACGTAATGCAAAAAGAACAGAAACAGTCATAAAAAGCCATCATGGGAGTATCCTCCAGTTTCAAAGAGAGACATAAATGCTGTGAAAATGTCTTGTTGCCTAAATTTTACTTTTGTATTTTTAATATTGTTGTGTTACAAAAAATATCTGTTGGCATATAAGAAGGACTGATCAAAGTTTGTATGGAGTGGAGGAGCACTGAAAATTCCATGGACAACCTTAACCAGAAACAAAGCTATTCTTGGATGTAGTGCACCATATCTAGAGATATACACAGTGATACAGACAGTATAACTGCAACAGCTGTTACATATATATATATATATATATATATATATATATATATATATTTATATATATAAAATATATATATATATGTGTGTGTGTGTGTGTGTGTGTGTGTGTATACTACTAAAAACCACCAAAGACATGGTGTGTTTGTGTGTGCATATATATATATATATATATATATATATATATATATATATATGTGTGTGTGTGTGTGTGTGTATATATATATATATATATATATATATATATATATATATATATATAAATTATACATATGCATTTCATACATGTATCATATCCATTCTGTTGAAACTCACATACACAGAACTCTGGAATAGGCTCCACCAAGAGTCCTGCAGAGCGGAAATAGGTGTCTTGCAGCACTCTAGTGGTTAACAAAGCAAATTGTGTTGACCAAAAGAATGTTCTACATTCAGAATATATATATATATATATATATATATATATATATATATATATATATATATATATATATATATATATATAAATGGATCTACTTTAGTACATAACCGAGATGACAAGAATGAACATTTACAACAGCAACAGTGCACAAGGTTGGTATGTAGAACATCAAACTACCTATATAAGTTGAATACAGATCCCGGTACAGTGAAGATTGGGAAATCTGCCCATTTTCTCACTGTAGTGTGATCTTGGAGAAGGTACAATTTGCAGGTATGTGTAAATTTTCTTCTACATTTTTGCAGGGGGACAAGTCCCCCTGCACCCCCAACACCCCTTGCAAATTATATATATATATATATATATATATATATATATATATATATATATATATATATATACCAAGTCCAAGATCGCACTGCAGTGAAGAAAAGGGTGGATTTCGTGATCCTCACTGTACCGAGATCTGTATTCAACATTGCTTTTTTCCCACTTTTCTGAGATTTAAAAAAGTTCAGTTACAGATTTGCTGTTCTGAACTGTTTGTAAGTTTCTTGGAGGCCATTGTTTGCTTGGGCTAAAGGGAAGTCTCTGTGTTCATCAGTGGCAGTGATAAACATTGAGCAGCCTGCCTGCCCCTGTGGGAGTGGTTACTGCCTTGAAACTGTAGTTTTATTGGCCATTTTGGGTCAATTCCTAACTCCTTGATCTCCCTCTCTTAAAACCTGATTGCCTCGTGGTTTTGGCATCTTTTTGGACTTGTTGGCTGTTGGTGAAGCACCCACCAAGAGGAGAAAATGCTGAGAGAAGAAAGGAGCCACTTTTGAGATTTTAAGTATTTTGCTTCAGATTATTTGTTAAGTTTTTCTGCATTGCTGTCTACTTTTGAGCATTTTCTGGCTTGTTACACTTGATTTCTGTGTTGGTAACTGTATTTAGAACACAACCTAGAGCTGATTATTGAATTTCCTGCCTGCACCTATTTTTAAAATCATTTTTTTCTTAAAACTTGCATTTTATCTGTCTCTAGCCTAGCACTCAAATGTGGGGTCATTTACTGCACTGTTCTAACTTGTTGATACCTGTGAACCTCTGCTTTCCTTAAAAAAAAACAAAAAAACAAAAAAAATCAAAAAATCTTGCTTTTTTCCCACTTTTCTGAGATTTAAAAAAGTTCAATTACAGATTTGCTGTTCTGAACTGTTTGTAAGTTTCTTGGAGGCCATTGTTTGCTTGGGCTAAAGGGAAGTCTCTGTGTTCATCAGTGGCAGTGATAAACATTGAGCAGCCTGCCTGCCCCTGTGGGAGTGGTTACTGCCTTGAAACTGTAGTTTTATTGGCCATTTTGGGTCAATTCCTAACTCCTTGATCTCCCTCTCTTAAAACCCTCTTTTGCGTGGCTTTGCACGTTTTTGCGCATAGCGCAACATCGGGCAGCGCCGCCTAATTGGGTTTAAACTATTCCTGGCTCCACAAAGTCTGCTCTTCACTTTTTCCCTTAGAACTGCTCTATCTCTCAAATTAAACGCCATATTCTCATTCTAAGGCCCCTCACTGGTCCAAATAAGTAATTTTACAAGTTAGCACTAATAAACCATAAGCACTACTTACTCTTATACTCTCTACGATTACCTTGTCCCCTATTGGTCCATTTTAATTCAGTTCCCTATATTACTCTAGCATGTCCAAAGGTCAGTCAATGGTTTCCTCTCCAGTCCAGCTGGTGAATCTGGGAATTTTGAGGCAATGTTACAACTGTCTCATGTATACGGACAACCCTCTCCTCCTCCAAACAGGTTCAAATATATGTGAGAGATGCAACCATATAGCCAAACTGGAGGCTGAGCTCTCTCATCTCAAAACTGGTGTAACCAGTCAGGAGGAGAAGGTAACCTCACACAACACAATTCCAGTATCACATAGTCCCACCACAACAGCGAACCAAACACATAAAAACACAAAAACATACTCGGAGGCTCTAAATAAAAATCTACCTAAGCAACAGATACCTCCAAAGCAGACATCCAAGCAAACGCTACCCCAAAACAAAACACGTACAACACATAGCACACAAAGTCAGTGTGCCAAGCAATCACAGCCCTTAAGGCTGAATAACATACCTGATACTCTTGTAATAGGTGACTCTATTGTCAGACACACTGACGTACCGCTCACCAGGCTGAATAAAGAGAAGGTCACAGTGAGCTGCCTGTCGGGCGCTAGGATCCGCCACATAACGCAAGCACTCAGGTCACTCCAAAGCAAATACAAATATGACTCAGTCATTGTACATGCTGGCATGAATTACCTGAGACGTACCTCCCTCGACTACATGAAAAGAGACATAGAGGAGCTCTCTGATCATGTAGCCCAGGCCGGTATGACCCTGACCTTGAGCAGCATCTTACCTTCACCTAGAATGATGCCACAGTATAAAGACAAAATGATTGATTTTAACAACTGGCTAAAATTTTGGTGTCATTCAAAGGGGATACAGTGTCTGTCAGCTTGGGATGACATGCTCAACAAGCCACGTTGCTTCGCTAGGGACAGCTTGCACCTGTCACCCCTGGGCTTCCGGATATTGGCAAAGGCTCTTGCCACCCCCATAGTGCCTTTTTTAGCCAAGGCTCAAAAGTCAAACCCACCTCCATAGACAGCACAAGGAACAAGAAACTAAGGGTAATGCTGCTAAATGCCAGAAGTCTTAACCTCAAGATGCATGCACTCAAAGCTCTCCTCAGTATGGAGAACATCTATATCTGTGCAGTGACAGAAACTTGGTTCAAGGCTCCAGAGAGCACCCCAGCACTACCAGGTTATACCTCATATCATGCTTTTCGGCCCCAAAACCCGGACCGAACCACAAAAGGAGGGGGAGTTTCCATATTTATCAAGGATATCCACACCTCCAGGTTAGTGGCATTGCACGAAGTATCGAAGACCATCCATGTGCAACTGACAGTGGGCAAGACTGCTTTTCAGTTTATAGCATCCTACAGACCACCCTCTCAAAGTCTGGAATCCCACTCGGCTTTCCTGAAAACATTGGAGAACATGAAGATCTCTCCGAACACCATTATATTGGGCGACTTCAACTACCCAAACATGGACTGGGAGCATTACTCAAGCCCCAGCACCTTAGCCCAAAGGTTCCTGGAATTTATAAACTCAAATGCTATGGAACAACTAGTCACCACTCCCACAAGAGGGGAAAACATACTAGACCTGATCATTACCAACATGGGGACTCTATGCTCCATACCAGAAGTATATCCCTCATTGGTAAGATCAGACCATAAATTAATTTCACTGGATATCCACATCCCGACCCCACCCCCAGCCCAGAAAACCTCAGTGAAAAACTTCTCAAAAGCGAACTTCACACTTCTCAAAACTGAAGTGGAATCCTTCAAGGCCCCAGGGCCAGTGGAAACTACGGCCCAAACTGCAGAATCCTATAAACGCATTCTACGGACATCTCCAGGAATGCATGGATCATGCTATCCTAAACAAAATCAAGACCCAATCATCCAAAGGCAGGCATCCAGTCTGGTGGACCCCAGCCATAAATAAACTGTACAACAGAAGGAGGAAGCTACTACGATAGAGCAAAATCCCTAAAAGGGAAGGCATCTTTGATCAGTACTAGCAAAAAATTAAGATCCCTCATAAAATCCTCCAAGGCCAGCTTCGAGAGAAAAATTGCACAGGACACTAAAGACAATCATAAGGCTTTTTTCAGTTATGTTAGGATCCTGGGATGCAACTCCCAGACTTGTTCTGAGTTGATTCTAAACAACAAAAAATACACTGAACCCAAAGACATTGTCAATATCCTTGCAGACAGGTTCAGTGCAAACTCCCCCCGTCCCCCCCAAAAGAGCAAGTATCTATCCCAGCAGAGTGCAGCCTCTCAAACATCTCTGATGCTCAGGTGAAGACCGCCCTCTCCAAAGCAAAAAACACTGCTTCCATGGGACCAGATGGCGTCCCGGGTTGCGTCCTACATGAACTCCAAGAAGAACTAATCCCTCAAGTAAAACTGCTGTACAATCTCAGCCTCACTACAGGATATGTGCCCAAAGAATGGCGTACAGCAACAGTGGTCCCACTCCACAAAGGTGGCGCCTCTGCGGACCCTGGAAACTATCGCCCCATAAGCCTGACTAGCCTAGTCTGCAAGGCTATGGAGAGGATCATCATGGAACTCATAAACAAAGACATTGGGGACCTACAGACACTAGATCCTACACAATTTGGCTTCGTCAAGGGCAGATCCTGCCTTTTGAACCTGGATGACTTCTTCGAAACAGTCACCAAGGCCATAGATGAAGGGAAGGTAGTCCACACAGCCTATCTGGACCTCACAAAGGCATTTGACACAATACCCCACTCGGGCATCATAGATAAGCTATCCAGCCTAAATATAAACCCCTATGTCATAAGATGGGTCGCAAACTGGCTCAAAGACAGAACCCACAGAGTCAGAGTTGCTGGAGCCATGTCAGACTCGAAACCGGTCACATGTGGCATCCCACAAGGTTCTGTCCTGGGACCTCTCTTGTTCGGTATTTACTTTTCTGAGGTACAGGCCAGTGTGGGATGACTATGGCTCACCAAGTTCGCAGATGACTGCAAACTGGGCGCCATAATCGACTCTCCAGCTGACACAAACATCCTTCAAAAAGGTCTTGCAGAGACAGATAACTGGTGCCAGAGCCATGGTCTAAAGCTAAATGCCAAAAGTGTATAGTCATACCCTTTGGCAAAAACAATGTGCCCACAAATTACCACATAGGTGGTAACCCATTAAGTACAGAGAAAGTAATTAGGGATCTGGGGACCCAAGTTAATAGCAATCTCTCCTTTGACAACCACATTGCCAAAGTGGTTAGAAAGACCTTCTACATAGCCCACCTCATCATGAAAGGATTCACATCTAGATCAAGAGAGGTAATCGTGCCCCTTTATTCATCCCTCATCAGGCCCATCATAGAATACAATGCCCCCTTTGGGATGTACCTTACCCGACACCTGCAGCAATTAGAAAGACCCCAAAAGTACCTCACCAGGAGGCTCAAGGGACTCAAACAGATGCCCTATGCTGCTCGGTTAAAAAAACTCCAGCTCTACTCAGTTGCATACCGCCTACTTCGAGGCGATCTGTGCCTGACATATAAAGCTATGTCCAGCCCAGAATTAATGGACATGCTCCACCTCAGTAAATCTAAATCCCTTAGAGCCACACACTTGAGGGACTTGAACCTCAGCACAGAAATAAATAGAACATGCTGGAGGGACAGATTCATAACCCAGAGGCTCCCTTCGCTCTGGAATAGAATTCCAATTCATGTTAGGCAGAGCACCTCACTGACTCTCTTCAAGAAGAATCTTGATGAGTGGATGGGGGATCGTAGGTTTGTCCCTGGGATTACTTCCTTGTCACTATTAGACAGAGGCACAGTAAACTAAACTTTAAAAAGGGCACAGTATACTCAAATCAAGGGGTGGCGTAAGCCAAACACAATCGGGCTAGGCTTATAAATGCCCCAGGGCAGATAGCCTAGTATGAACCTATGAACCTATGAACAGGTAGTTCAATGATCTCAGTTCTGATCTTGTGCACTATCTCTGTTGTAAATGTTTGTTCTTCTCATCTCTGTTACGTAAATTTTATATATATGGTTGCAGTTCATTTGTTTGAATGTTTGAAATATCAAATGTTGCTTTATAAGAGACTGAAGTCTCTTTGTTTTGAGTATTGCCAATTTCTATGTATGCAAGATACAGAATTTGCCCTTTTCCCGCTGTTGTGCAATCTCAGAGTTGGTATATACAATTATAGGGGGGTGTTGGGGGTGGAGTGGGGCTTGCCCCCACCACACACATGGCCGGCCTTAGGCATAGGCCAACTAGGCGGCCGCCTAGGGCGCCGGTCTAGCAGGGGCACTTTTCCAGTATTTATGTGGTGTAGGTAGATCAGGATGGGGGCACCAGGCAATGAGTTGGGGGGCGCCGTGGAGCCCTTTTGCCTAGGGCACCAGTTGACCTAGGGCCTTTCCTGACCACACAATATATATAAATATAATTTTTTGCATTATATTGTTTAAATTTTTTATAGATTGATGTTTTTGTATTTGAACATTTGAATGTTTGATATTATGATAGACATTTCTTTGCACATAATGTGCTGAGATTGGATCTGTAAGTCACACATGTGTCTTTGCATTCATTAGCATGCATGCTATCTCTTCTCCTTTATAAAGTAATTCACAAGGTACGAGTACATGAGTTCTGCCAGGGGAGGTTTGAAAGGTAACACAGGTCAGGTGATTTAGAGATGAAGGCATGCTTACTCTATCTTAGCTTTAACCTGTTTTTTTTTTTCATAAGGGAAAGATACAGTAGAGTTTCAGTGTCAGTACATAATATCTTGAGGGCTGAGTTTCTAATGTGACTCAAATCCTTCTGAGTGTTCTAACCCTTACAAAACCAGTTTGCCAAAGTTTACCAAGAAGGTGATCTACAAAATCTTGTGTTATTATTCCATCTAGCTTTTTTGTCATAATTTATCTGAGATGCTGAAAATGTATTGCTTTATCTGCTTGACTGCACTGAGGATCATTTTCTAAGGCCTAAATTCATAAGCACAGCTAAGTAATTTGCTAAATCTGCACTAACTGTTTTGGAACAGAAGGAGTTAACGCCAGGTCTCAAAGTCTGCCACTCTCTGCTGTAGCTGTTGTATAATTCTACAGCAATAAACAATCAATTAAAAATCTTTTCTCCGAGGCAGCAATTCACAAACTCATGTAAGAATGAAGTAAGGAAAGGAGTTGTCAGCTCACAGTGGCTGTGCCTTATGGATGCGCTAAATCAAGAAATGAAAGTGCCGGAGTATATGTTAGATATTTAGATGCACTGTATTGTAGCCTGCAAATGCAAAAGTGATTTACTGTCATTGTACTAGATACAAACATTATTTTACTGAACTATGTAACAGAGAAAGCTTCCACAAGTGTACCTGAACTCCCTGAAACACATCAGAATCAGGAAATGTTCTTGTTCGTCATACATTTTAAAAATCTTGGCTCTATGTTGTGTCATCTCTGTTAAAATATTTCATGCAGTTATTTCACTCTAACGTTTAGTACAGAAGCAGGTGTGCTGCTGAGAAAAGGGTAGATTTACATTATATATTATTCATGTTGAGCATTTATCTGCTCATCACACTTCAGAAACAAACACATTTTCCCCATGTTTAACAGTCTTTTACTCTATGAATACAAACTTTAATACAAAAATAAGCAATCTGTAAAATAATATTAAACTGCTTTATAAGTAACCATTCAGTGATGGATTTAATAAGATTTATTGGGCAAAACATTGTGCCAAGTTGTTTCCTGGTGATGACTGCTGAATAAATGTATTTTATTACAATGCCTGATTTCACATAATTTCTGAATTGTAACTTAGTAGAGAGGTATCCCTAGATGTCATCACTGTGATAACCATATTACATTTCTTTGGAATAATTCATACCTTAATACTTTGTCATAATAGCACTACCAACAATTGCAAACGTATGAGTATCTCTATAGTCTACAGGGTACCATATGCAGTCTTTGAACTCCAGATGTCAGAAGTTGTGATAATGTGCCCCCTAATTCATTCCAGATTTCAAAACCATTAGTCTGAGCATGAGTTCCGCCCTGCTAGACATCCAATAGGAAGCCTAGTACTGCATAAACCTCCCAATTCCTAGAATTAAAGATGCATAAAAGGAGGAAAACACATAAAAGAAAATGCCAAGAAAAAAAATGACACTCACTTGTTTTGCATTTCCAACCCAGAATGTGATATGATCAAAACAGACAAAGCCACCTTTTTCATGCTGTTAGGGGAACAAGGAATTAATTAAGCTAAGCATAAACGTTAAAGTGAACATTAAAATGCTTACTAGTACATAACATGCATCAGAAGTTATACAGCTACACTACTGGTAATTTCAAGTAGATGATACATTTCCTAAAACATTTTTACTTAAAATTTAAATTAAAAAATGGATTGTTCACAGATGCATTCTCCTACAGTAAATTACCTTCTTGAGTTGTGGAACACTGCCTGTGTTAAAGAGTAAACATCAATAACAAAAAAGAATAATACTTCAACATTCAAGCAAAACTAATGACAGAACAATGGTGTGCAGCCAAATTATTGCTTACAATATGTTCTAGATTATTCAGATATACATGAAGATATCTTATAAAGCCTATGTTGTTTATCAGTATCAACGGATAATTTATGATTTACTAAATGAGAATACTTCTAAGCATTGTGTCAAGCAGAAATTATTTATAATTGTACACACATGCTTATCTGTATGTATATGTATGAAAATATTCTATATACATTCACCTACATATACACATTACATATATATTTATGTATAAGAGATGCAAAGTAATATCAAATCACATATACATATATATATATATATATATATATATATATATATATATACACACACATTATATATATATATATATATATATATATATATATATATATATATGTATAAGATATACAAAGTAATGTCAAATCTGTGCATATGTGTATTTTTATACACATACATATATATATATATATATATATATATATATATATACAAACATATACTATGCATGTATACTCACATACACACACTCATACATGTGTACACATTCACACATGCATATGATAGCAATTACTTTTTCTTCCTGTCTTTTCCTTTCACACACACACACACACACACACACACACATTTCTTATACATACATACATAGAAATAGACAGAAAGGAGAAATAAACACACAAGCATACTGTATTGTCTGTCACAAACCCACACAGAAATGTAATATTTTCTACAAGGTCAGCCTACATTTAAGTAAAGTTAAATAATCTTGAAGCCAAAACTTTGTGTAATTTACCGAAGTGACCACCTATAGACATGTATGCTAGCTGAACTCTTATGACAATATGCAGTTTAAAAAGCTGCTACCACAGTATATATTCAAGTAATGGAATTAAGATATTTGCTCACCTTTTCTCCTTTGTCTGTATAAGAGGTCTTGAAATGGAAGTAGCAGCAAAGGAACAAAAGAGTTAATGAAAACAACAGCATTCATAACAGGAATAAGTATTTCTTTAAAAAGAATTGCACAAAATTGCGATTTTGTACTACTTTGTATAGAATTAGACAGCATATTTTAGTATGAGATAATTTAATCACTCTGAAAATACAACAAAATGCTATAATTTATTTACTGTCCAAACACATTTTTCTATCAACACTACTTGCATAACTATTTCCATTAAAGTTTCTATTAATGTAATTTCATTTAAACAGTATGCTTGGCAAACATGAAGAAAATGACTTATGAAATAATAGTTCCATATTGTTTTAAAATTTATTTAAAAATCTGCAAATTTATCCAGAGCTTTGATTAAATTTTAAAAAGGGTATTGAGAGACGGACTGTGCCTTACCATTTTTGTCTCTGGCTCTGCGTATTTCCTAGTGTTAGAACAGAATGAGCTGAACTTGTGAATGCTGATCCTTACTTCACAATTTATGCTAAAGGAAGCCTCCTTCTCCAGCTCCACCCTGTCCTTTATAACTGCACTGACATCTGATACAATTTTCAGTCATTTACTTCCTGAATTTTAACTATCCCGCTTGAAAAGGCATGGCAATCGAAGTAGTTTTACAGGGTACAAAATAATAACACAAGTTACGTTACTCCTTTATTAAACATAAAGCACTTGCCCCTGATTATTTGATTAGAAAGTATACTATTCTTGCATGTGCTGTTGCCTAACAATCAGTTAAAAGGGTCAAACATTTCTTTTTTTAAATTTAAATATATTTAAATATTTTGGACATATAAATCAAGAAAAAAATGTTTTTCAATATAGCTGCATGGAAATTAGCTTTTCAAAGGTTTTGTACATTTGTCAGAAAGTTTGCATACCATGCCACAAAAGAAGTATAACTGCATAAAAAATGTATCCACGATAACCCATTTTTTGGCATTAATTTCTTAACAATGAATGTAATAAATATATTTGCTTGCTATGTTACACTCAATAGTATTTCATGTCTTCAGAAGTTCTGATTCTCAAATTCATTTAGTGTCTGGAGTGTCACTGTAAAACAAAGTACTCAAAAGTATGGCATTTTACAGACTTTCATGAAGATAGATAAAGGTATAATTTTATTTCACTGATTCCCATCCTAGTTTACCTTGTACTACAGTGGTTTAAGCTTTCATGTCAAAACACCCTCACTGTGAAAGATACATTCCTGGTATATTTGTTGTTTCTTTTCTGATTTGGGTTTGCCTCTACCTGTCTGTGACTTAATACAGGGGAAACATTTATAAGAGAGGACACCTGCAAAGGTTGTCAAAACCAATGTGGCAGCTCTGGGTTCTTTCTTTCGCCAAGGCACAATGTGAGTACAGTGGCTGGCCAGTGGGGTACCTCTAGACAAAAAAGGTCAGTTGCCTGCTGCACAGAATGTAACAACCAGGATTATAAGCAGTGATTCTCATTATGTCCACACTGTGTGAGCACCAGACCCCTGAGTCCTCACCACATCCTGTGTCACACAAATCACTACAGTAACTCTGCTGCCACAGTTCAAGTTTCTCCTTACTCTGTGACAGCAGAAGGAAGGGACCCTTTTGTTTCTGGGTTTCATAAAATGGTCCTTACAGCAGTTATGTGACACTATTTTGTCTAAACCCATTTCTATTAAATGGGTTCATTGAAGTGCCTGCCACCTATGCTAGGTAACAATCACATTATATAGATACTGCATAACAAATGACATGAGAAACACCCAATCCAAGGACCTAAACCTCATCTACAACATTAATAAGGCAGGCTGGGGGGACAGGTATTTGTCTCGGAGACTATCACTTCTCTGGAACAGGCTTCTCATCTATGTGAAACAGAGTTCTTCCTGGGACTTATTCCACCAATTTAGATCAGTGGATGGGGATTCCGGTTAATTTACTCTGGGACTGGTTCCTATCTTTATTAGGAAGAGGACACTTGTACATGCTTCCAAAGTTATATATGTATCACCCACCAACACACACACACACACACACACACACACACACACACACACACACACACACACACACACACACACACACACACACACACACACACACACACACACACACACACACACACACACACACACACACACACACACACACACACACACACACACACACACACACACACTCCCAAGGGACCAAAACCTGTCCAATACTTCTGGGAAGAGTGGCTAGTTTTAAAAAGGCCCTTTAGGGTAGTTAGCCAAATATTCTGCTATGACCCTAGAGAAACCATATTATGAAATATTCTACCTCTTCAAATAAATTGATCATCACAAGACTAGAATATTTCTTTCTTTCTCTTTATTTCCTTAGTTTTTAATGAAGTACATATGTAAAATTAAGCAATCTAATGTACTCTCATAATTTTTAAGATTGTATATTATCAAAAGACAGGCTGAACAGGAAAACAAATTTAAAATTAAGGTGACTCATAGCAATGAATATTGCAATTTCTTCCTGAATCCCAAAGTCATGCTGTATGTAAAATGGCCAGCCTACTACTTCTAAAACATGAAAGTACAATGTGTGAGAGATGCATCTACGCTATGAGTCAGGAATCAATGCTCTCCTGTCTCTCTCATGTAACAACATACCAAATACCAAGCAGGTTGTCAGCACCCACACTCCACCTCCCATACATACCAAGCACACAACACACAAACCCACATACATGGAGGTGCTCACTAGAAATATACCAAAAGAGAAAAGAACTCCCAAGCGCAAACCTTCTGCACACAATACAGTCCAACAGCACCCACTACACATAATAACATGTGTCAGTGTCTCACCCAATAAACCCCTAAGGAAAAACATATCTAAACCAAATGTCTTGATCATGGGCATCTCCATAATGAGACACACAGATGTTCTCCTCACTAGGGTGGACAAGGAGAAGGTCATGGTCACCTGCCTGTCTGGGTCCCGGATCCACCAAATTACTCACAGACTCAAGTCTTTCAACAACAAGTGCTGTTATGACTCTGTCATATTCCATGTTGGAGTGAATGACTTGAGACATACCTCACTGTAGTATGTGAAAAAAGACACGATGGACCTTTCAGATTATGTGTCTCAGGCAGGTAAGTCTCTAGCCCTAAGCAGCATTCTTCCCTCACCCAGGATGATGCCACAATACAAAGTTAAAATGATTTAATTCAACATTTGGCTTAGCTTCTGGTGTCAGTCCAGGGGGATCCAGTATCTGACATGCTAAGATGATAGGGTCGACAGACCATGGTGCTTTGCAAGAGATGGTCTTCACCTGTCACCTCTAGGCTTTAGGCTTCTGGAAGAGGTACTTGCCTCCCCCACAGTGCCTTTTTTAGATAATGTCTTAAGAACAAAATTCCTGATGTAAAAATGTCCTCCAGAGAACAAACTCACGGTTATGCTAGGTGTCTAAATCAGAAACCTTACTCACTTGAAGCACTTCTCACCCTGGAAGATGCTGATGTCTGCGCAGTCACAGAGACATCGTTCAAGGCATCAGAGATATACCAAGCCATGCAGGGCTACAATGCCTTCCACATATTCAGACCACACAACGGACATGAGAAAAACAAGGGAGGGGTATCCATCTTCACTAAAGACACATACACCTCTAGAATGTTTAAACAGTATGACTCCCTAGAGTTACTCCAAGTCCAAATAACTGTAGGAAAGACACCCCCCCCCAGATCATTGTTAGTTATAGGTCCTCCACCATGAATCACGAAAACCACACAGCCTACCTGGACCTACTTGAGTCACTCTCAGTACAGCCAAATACCCTGGTCATGGATGACTTTAACTATCCTTCTATCGCTTGGATAATATATACGAGTACAAACATGCTCACCCAAAGGTTCCTGGACTTTGTTAACACAAATGCACTGGAGCAGATAGCACCCCACAAGAGGCTCTAACATCCTTGACATAGTGAAACAAAAAACGCCAGGGATTGGCGAACACTACACCAGGAAACTGGAAACAGTGCTGGAGACAATGATGATTTATTAGTTGAACCCAAAACAAAGGTTAAGCGCTTTCTTGAGTATAAAACTGCCTTCATCAGAACAATAAATGCTGGAATTCATCACCTTATATACAAACACCCCACAAGAAAAACCCGCCTTTTACATCAATTAATCAATTAAAACTTTAAATAAAAAATTTATGTAACAACTTTAAACATTTCATCTATAATACATAAAACCTAAAAAATACTAAAAAATGTGGTCAATGTAACTTTTGCAAATACATTTTGGATACGTCTAATATTGTATTAGAGAACAGTTTAAAAAGCAAGGTTTGGTTTTGTAATGGTAATTGTTTGACTAAACACATAGTTTATTTGGGTGTTTGTCAAACATGCAAGAGTTTTTACGTGGGCAAGACCGATCGCTGTTTAAAGAACAGGATCTATGACCACACTTATTGTATGAGGAAATGTGATGTCAACAATGCTTTGTCAAGACACCTAATAAATAACCCACAATGTAAGGTGTTCAAATTTGCCATCCTGGAAGTAGTTATTCCAAATCCACGTGGTGGTAACATCAAGGCAGCGGTGGGGGAAAAGGAGATCAGATGGCAGATCAAGTTAGATGCAGCTACCCCTCCGGGCCTTAATGAGTTGATTCCAACAAAGCCACTGGTCAGGATTTAGAACAAGTTCGCAGCTTTATTTATTGTATGCATATATTTACAAGTTATATGTACACATTCTATATTATTTTAGGTTTGAAATACACATTACAAATTAAACAATTATAGTAAATATTGTCATTAGCAGATCTGAATCAGTATAGTATATAGTCCTGCAGATTCGGTGCATACTGACCAGCAACAAAGTAGTTAGGAGATACATAAACAATTTATACATGTGTTTGATGACAGAAATAATGTTCAAGCAGTTAGCGTTAGTGGATACATTCCAGAGAACAATGTATTATACTTGTTTTTTAAGTATTTGACCAATTTCATCATTATTATTTTTTTATACAATAGTTCATATAACATCTCATTTTGTTATGTGGACATTTTGTGATATCAGTTTTTAATATGTATGGTTTTATGTATTATAGATGAAATGTTTAAAGTTGTTACATAAATTTTTTATTTAAAGTTTTAATTGATTAATTGATGTAAAAGGCGGGTTTTTCTTGTGGGGTGTTTGTATATAAGGTGATGAATTCCAGCATTTATTGTTCTGATGAAGGCAGTTTTATACTGAAGAAAGCGCTTAACCTTTGTTTTGGGTTCAACTAATAAATCATCATTGTCTCCAGCACTGTTTCCAGTTTCCTGGTGTAGTGTTCGCCAATCCCTGGCGTTTTTTGTTTCATTTTGTTTGATACTGGGATTACTGTTCAATCCTTGACATAGTGCTCACCAACATGGGGGATCACTGCATCACCCCATGTGTGGGGACCTCCCTGGTAAAGTCCGATCATAAATCAGTCTCTCTCAAAGTAATGATCGTACCTGACCCACCCTCAAGAGCAAAAAGGTTAAAACATTTCTCCAAAGCAAACTATAGCCTACTGAGTGATGGCATCAGTAATTTCAGACCCTCTGCCGGCACTGACAGCAATGACCCTTATACTGAGGTGTACATAAATGTCCAGTATAAACACCTATATAAATGTACAGACTCAGCCATACCAGAATGGATTAAACCAAGATCCTCATGAAAAAATAAGCCACCCTAGTAGACATCCAGCATAAACAGGTTATACAATAAGAGAAAGAAACTGCTGTCAAAAAACAAGAGGAAATGGTCCCAGCAAAGGAAGAACTCCCTCCAAAGCATAAACAAGCAGATTAGACATCTTGTAAAGTCCTCTAAAGCTAATTACAAAACTAAATTAGCATCCTTAGCTAAGGTAATTCACAAAGCATTCTTTAGCTATGTCTGAAATCTAAAAGGGAAGCTCCAGCTTTGTGCCAAACTAGTTGTGGACCATACCACTTATACTGAACCTGAGGACATCACTAACCTGCTAGTGGACAGGTTTGGTGAAAACTTCACCTCACCCCTCCTGTCCCCACAAATCATACCTCATAACATATCTGTCACCAGTCCTCTGCCTAGTATCTCCAGAGAGCAGGTCATAGCCACACTCTCCAAGGCCAAAAAACACAGCCTCTATGGGAACGGACAACATCCCGGGCTGCTTATTAAATGGTATAAAACAGGAGTTAGTGGGACCACTGAGCACATTCTTCAGTCTCAGTCTAAGTAGTGGCTTTGTCCCAGCTGAGTAGAAAATAGCAACTGTAATCCCCTTGCACAAAGGGGTTCCATCAACCAACCCCGGTACCTAAAGACCCATAAGCCTAACCAGCCTTATCTGCAAGGCCATGGAGAGAATCATCATGGATCTTATCAAGAAGGATATAGATGAACTTCAAACTCTTGACCCGACACAGTTTGGCTTTGTTAAGGGGATATTTTGCTTGCTAAACTTGGTGGACTTCTTTGAGAATGTTACCAAGGCCCAGAATGAAGAGAAAACAGTTCAGACTGCCTATCTCGACCTAGCCAAGGCCTTTGACATAATCTCTCACTCAGGCATCATTGAGAAACTCACCCAGCTGGGGATTAACTCTTATGTCTCTATATGGGTTTCTAACTGGCTCACAAACAGAACACATACAGTCAAAATTGGGGATGCCAACTCTACTAGCAGACCTGTTACCAGTGGTGTTCCATGGGAATCTGTGCTAGGCCCCCTACTGTTTGGTATTTATTTTTCAGAAGTTCAAGCAAAAATAGATGGCCTATGGCTTACCAAGTTTGCTGCTGACTATAAGCTGGGTGTAATCACTGAATTCCCCCAAAGATGTCAACATACTGAAATATGGGCTTACACAGACAAATGATTGGTGTGAAAGCCACAGACTTAAACTAAATGCAAAAAAAGTGCATTATCATCCCCTTCAGCAAAGGAGAAACCCCTGTTAATTACAGCATTAATAATATCCCTCAAGTACAAACCCAGTGGTGAGAGTTTTAGGAAAGCAAGTTGATAGCAGCCTTAATTTTGATCATCAGGTGTCCACAGTAGTGGGCGGCCATGGTGGTGCAGCGGTTAGCATTGTCACCTCACAGCAAGAGGTTCTCCAGTTCGATCCTAGGGTGGGGTGCCTTCTGTGTGGAGTCTTCATGTCCTCCCTGTGGTTGCATGGGTTTGTTCCGGGTGCTCCGGTTTCCTCCCACATCCCACAGACATGCTATAGGTGGATTGGACACTCTAAATTGGCCCTAGACGTGAATGCGTGTGTGTGCCTTCTGTGGAAGGTTGGGTGCCGGGCTGGCAACTTGAGACTGTAAAACTCCACTGCCAATCATGAGTGGATGGTGATCTTCTGTGGCAACCCCTAACCGGGAAAACCAAAAGAAGAAGAAAGAGGTGTCCACAGTAGTAAGGAAGGCCTTCCACATTGCACACCTCATAAGCAAGGGTATAGCATCAAAAGCTAAGGAGGTTATAACTCCCCTGTACTCTGTTCTCATCAGACCAATAATAGAATACAATGCTCCCTTCTCTATCTACCTCACCAGATATCTGCAGCAACTAGAGAGACCTCAGAGGTTTCTCACCAAGAAAATTCAGGGCCTACAACACATGACCTATATGGACAGACTGAAGGCCCTATCACTTTACTCAGTATTGTATAGACTGCTTAGAGACGATTTGTGCCTGGCCTACACAGCAGTCTCAGACCATGCCTTGATGAAGCTGCTCCACATCTGCAAATCCAATGGGAAAAGATTCACTCACTCTAGGGATATTAACCTAGCCTGCAATATTAACACGACATGCTGGAGAGACAGATATGTCTCCAGAGGTAGCCACTCCTCTGGAAAAAAAGTCCCAATTCATGCTAAACAGAGCTCCTCAATGACCTTATTTAAGCATAACCTGGACAATTGGATTTCACCTATGTCCCTCTTAGACAGGGGCAGCTGGTGTTGATCTTAGATTTACACGCAAACATAGACTATATATCTTGGTCCATAAGGGAACAAATGTATAACATTGTTTGGCTTGCTGATGCCTTAGGACCAATAGCCTAGTAACCTCCTATGATCCAATGATCCAAATTGTTGTGTGTGTGTGTGTGTGCGTGTGTGTGTGTGTGTGTGTGTGTGTGTGTGTGTGTGTGTGTGTGTGTGTGCGTGTGCATCTATAGGTGTATATGAGTGTGTCTGAAAGAAACAGAGAGAGCACCCGTATGTCCTGTGACAGACCTGCATTCTGTCTCTACTTAGTGTCTCTCTCTTATGCCCACTTAGTGCCAGGACAGATTTAGTTTTCTAGTTATCCTTAATTTCATTAAATGGATTATCAGAGGATGAATGCAAGTCTCAAATGCAATACACAGACATTAAAACTAACAGACACTGACCTGTCAGATTAATAATACCACACTACTAGATAACATTAATTTGGGGTAGGTAATTACTGGGTGTTCCAAACTAGTGGTTATTTCATTAAACAGTTCATCAGTAATTGTTTACAGTTAGAAGAACAATGGGAAGGAACACAAAACATTTGCCATACTTTTTTATTGTTTCTGATCTTCATAGGTCCCTAATTTTGCCTCAAAGCCCCGGTCTACTCTTACTTTATATGTTTGACACAAATCAGTGAGCATTAAAGACACCAAATAATGTTAAACAGTTCAGCTGCATTTTCCCTCAGAACATGTGTGCTGATAGACATCATATTAAGTTATTTCAGTGTTAAGAAGGATATTCAAGTAATATATTCAATTATTTGTTTTTCAATGATGCAATCATTTTGGAGGTCATCGCCATTAAAAGGGTAATATAGTAGTCAGATGCAGTTCAGTGTTTTTGCATATATGTGATACACACACACACACACACACACACACACACACACACACACACACACACACACACACACACACTAATCACTAATACACACATACATATAGGGATGCTACTGAATTGGCAAGCATTTGGCTGACTTTTTGCTTAGCCAATCAAAAACCTGTGTGGTTTTGTCTGTGCAGCATTGCACTACAGTAGAGACTAGGATTATGCCTTTTCCCTGTTGCTTTGTGATCTCTTAGTTGGTATAAATAAAGATACAGAGATGTGGGGGCATAGCTCCCATGCAAGTATTCAGCCCCCCCTGCAAAAAATGCTTTCAGTTTTTGATCTTTTTGCTAGTTTGTCGAGTTGCTATGTTGTTGTTTGTGTTTTTATTTTTTGGGAATGTGTGTGCGTGCATGCATGTGTGTCTGTGTGTGTGTGGTTAGGTTTGAAATGAGGAGTATGTTTGTATTTGAATGGGTTTTTTTTAAGTTTTTATTTGATTTTACATATTCCAACAATAATTCAGCAATTCGAAAGAGAATAAAAGAAAACTGTATACAAATGTCCATAACAAGAATTATATACACAAAAGCATTAGTACTTTCCTAATAGAGCATTAAATTTCTGCCAGGCTATGTATTGATGAGTTACATTTCTAGTTCTCATTTTATGGTCGATAATTCAGTTTTACAAACGGATTTGGCTAGGCAGATAAATTCACAAGTAAAAGAGAGAGTAGTTTTACTTCCAGTTTTTAGTTATAACTTTCCTAGCAGTAGCTAGAACAGACCAAAGTAGAGGTATTTGCAATACTGGAATAATGTCTGGGACTGGGGCATTGAACAAAATCAAAGAGAATGTAATAGTACAGTTATCTGACCACAATGCTTGGCCAAAGCTTCTAAAATCAGTCCAGAGAGATGACATTGTGTTGCATTCTATGATCATATGAACCCAATCTGCATCAAGAGCTTCATTGCCTCTCCAGTATTTGATTTTGGCTCATTTATATATCATTTTGTTTGGTGTTAGAAAAGTTCTGTGTAAAAATTTCCATGTATAAATCTTCCAGTCTAGAAAAGATGTTGATTTTCCTGCAGATTTTAAGGATAGTTTCTTACTATCCTTACAGAAACACAGAATACAGAAAATTATTTTTTATTTATTTTTGTCAAATAATTCCAGTATGACAATTCGGGGGGGGGGGGGGCAATTTCAATTCTAATAATCTTATATATGATTGACAAGTATGACTTACCTTTAGATGGCTTATTATTTATATTAGAAAAGAAGTCTAGGATTTTTGGAATAGTTTTAGTTTGTATGTCTAATACTATTTAAATTTTGTCTTGAATATATTCCTCAAGATTGTATATCTAACCATCTACTATTTTCCAGACTGCATCTAGCAATCAGATAATCAGCTGAGTGTATTTTATTCCTGTTCAGAAATTGATGCCAATAAATTAAATTACTATTCTTTAAGTCAAATATTTTCCTTGTATTAAAATATATTGTTAGTAGATCTCTGATTAGATCATTCAAATACATAAATCTCTTGAATATTAATAGAACTCGATTTATGAAAGGGTAGAGAGAAAACCTATGTTTTTTATTTAATATATAGTCTTTTAAAACCCAAAAAAGGTATTAATGTCCAAATTTGTATAAATTTCAATTATAGATTTATTATCTATTAGTATATTTTCATGTATTGATTTCCCACAGGAAGCATAAAAGGAGTCAAGCGGCTGGAGTATTTGAATGTTTTTTGACTGTATACTACATGGGAGTAACATTCTGTGCTAAGGTTTGATGTAGTGTCTGTTTGATTATTTTTTAATTTTGTGTGTCATGATCAATGTTTTTGTCATTTCAAAACTATTGAAACTCACACCTGTAACTTAAGAAACAATTGCTAATGTGTGTTCTGAAGGGGAGCAAGTCAGGCTCCGACTTCTTGTCCACAAATCTTGACAATGAGCTGTAGTGTGGGTCCTGTGGTGGTAGGGAACTTGTTTCCCAGGCTTGTGGGTATGGGATTCAGTGATCTGTCTTCATTGTACTCTCAAGTTCTCTTTCTGTCTGTACATACACACACACACACACACACACACACACACACACACACACACACATATATATATATATATATATATATATATATATATATATATATCACTATGAAATTTCGAAATCCCAAAATCTCGAGTTTCAGAATATCAACTTCTGAATCCCGAGATCTTGGAATCTCAAAATTGTGAACCCCCTCCCCCAAACACCACCCAACACACTAAAACATGACAAGCCCCCTACACCCCCACACCCCCCTGCAACTTAAATATACCAACTCCGAGATCACACTACAGCGAGGACAAGGGAAATCTCCCGGTCCGCGCTGTATGCCTATCTCCGTTCAGGATTTCAAAGTTTTGAAACTTCGAACATATCATCTTCGATCATATAAAATTCAGAGTTTTGAGCTTTGAAATTCTGACTGGAACCCATATATATATATATATATATATATATATATATATATATATATATATATATATATGTGTGTGTGTGTGTGTGTGTGCGTGTGTGTTTGTGTCTTTCGGCTTTTCCCGGTTAGGGGTCGCCACAGCGGAACTCCGGTCCGCTAATGATTGGCAGTAGATTTTTACGTACCGAGTTGCCAGCTCTGATGCACAACCTTCAACAAAGGTAGCCCATTCAGGCATGTCTCCACACAGAAGACGCTCTAGCTAAGAATTGAACCGGACAGCGTCTTACTGTGAAGCGACAACGCTACCGCAGCACCACCACCGCTACATATATATATATATATATATATATATGTATACATATACATATATATATATATATATATATATATATATATATATATATATATATATATATATATATATATATATATATATATATATATATATATAGATATATATATATACATATGTATATATATATATATATATATATATATATATATGGGTCTATATGACTTGGTCGACAGTTCATATGATCGACAGTTTATTTGGTCGACAGTTCATTTGATCGACAAGCATTTTAGGTAGGGGGCTTCATCCCCAACACCCCCCAATGTGGGGGGCTGTGCCCCCCACACTCCCCTAACTATATATATCAATTCCAGGGTTGCACAACATTGGGGAAGGGGGCAAATCTGCTTGTCGACCAAATGAACTTTTGACCAAATGAGTGTCGATCATATGAACTGTCGACCAAGTCTTATAGACCCATATATATATATATATATATATATATATATATAT